>NW_025892772.1:334680-594934 GCF_002878395.1 Capsicum annuum
TGATTTTCTTCGGGCTATGTGAGCCTTTCATACATCCTGTATATTTCTTATAAATATTTATGATGATGATGTTTATACAACTGCATACACTCCCATATACTCAGTTCCTTTCCATGGTAATGACCCACATCTTCGGATGTGGGCTGTATTTTCTCAGAATGTAGGTTTAGGTGCTCAGTTCTAGGTTCAACAGTGATTCTTCAGGCACATTGTTCTACATGCTCTGTTCTGGTGAGTCCTCATGTTCCGAGGATGTGATGTTTGATGTTGGTTTCATGGCATTGTTTACATTTGATAACAGAGTATGAGTCAGTTGGGGCATGTCTCAATGGCTCGCTGGTTTTATTGATTTTCTTAGAGGCTTGTCAGACTAGTATAGATGTTGGGAGTTGACTAATAAGTCATATTTTGTTATCTTGCTGAAATTCTTTTATTCTTGGATGATGATTACTCTATTGTTATTTAAGGGTTATTTATGGAAACCCCGTTGATTTGTGTTGAATTGAATGAAAATGGCTCAAAAGGTTAACTTGGGGCTACTCGTAGGCTCAAGCACCGTGTGACACTTCGAGACCTGCTTTTCGGGAGGTTACAAACTAGCATATGTGCAAGCTTATATCTTACAAATGTTTGATACAATGCCTCTATGAACGAGTTGTGAGCAATTGAACATTGTTATCCTTTTCAAGTTTATGCTATACTTTACTTTTCATGCTATCGAGTCCTGGGGGTATTCAATACCCAAAAATCTAGCTTCTTACCTAGAGTTATAGTAGTTACAAAATAGTCTAAGTAGTGTCACAATCAATAGTATTCAGTTAGTACAGAACTCTGTATTTTCAACCAGACAACAAAACTCAGTAAACTCAGTCCAGTTTAGTCAGTTAACATGATCAGTAATTGTTCAGTGCAGTCTAGTACAGTTTAGAAATCAATTTTGGGTCTATTTTGGTGGGAGTAGGATTCAACATCGAGTGAACCCAAGGATGGGGAATCACCTGCCAGTAGAGGGTGTGATCGTTAGAAGCAATCTTTGTGTTCCTGAACTACGTAGCCAGCATAGGTTGAGAAATTAACCCTTTAGTTGAGGATTGATGAGGTATTATTCCTACTAGTTGAAGGTACCACCATTCTTATACAGAGAACCTATCAGATGAGGGTGACTCTTTAGCTTTGCTTTACCCTTGGCACGGTACTGACACTCTTCCAGCTGGGGTTATAGGTTGGACCCCAATCAGTTAAGATAGAGGCATATCGGTTAGATGATTATCTCCCACAGTTTCAGTTTCAATCTCAGTATAGAACTCAGTTCAGTTCTACAGAATCAAGATTGTTAGACAAAGTCACCCAGCTTAGAATAGAACTTAGTTCAGTTCTACAGAATTAGGACTGTCAGAAACAGTCACCCAGCTATCAGTAATACAGTTATCAATAAACTCAGATATCAGTTATTCAGTTATCAGAACTCAGTATCCAGTGTGACTATGATCTCAGACACAGTATATGTAGATATTTACACAGTATTGCATAATCAGTGTTTCATTAATTTTAGTTATACATATACACTCATTCAGTACATTCATGTTACTCAGCTAGTTATTATTTATGCAAATGAACTCATGCATTCAGCCTTACCTCACTTAGCATACCAGTACATTCAAAGTACTGACACATACCTTTCTTTAGCACTATGATGTCTTATATCATAGGTTCAGACACACGGGCTCCTGACCGCACTTAGCAACCAGAATTATCAATAGCAAATTTAGTAGTAAATCCTCATCTATCGAGGGAATGTTTTTATTTCAATTATTTATTTATCAGCAGTTCAGTAGTTGGAGTTAGTTGGGTGCTTGTCCCATCAACTCCACATTCAAAAAGTTCAATTAGAGGCTTTCCAGACTAGAGTATTTTAGACAGATATTCAGTTTTCAGTATTCATTTATCAGTATTCAGTACTTTGTTTTTAGTTATGAACCTTATGGCGACTTCAGCTTAATATCCGCATTTATCTTAGTACTGATATTATTATTATTATTGGGTGATTATTCAGTGCTCACAACAGATATCATTCATGGGTTATCTTGTGGTCTCTCGGGGTCGTAAGCACCGTGTAGTGTCCAGGGTGCAGAATCGAGGCATTACAATGACAAAGAAAAAGTTAGCAAATAGCTTATTCTATATTCTGCCATGAATTAATAATTAAGCACTTATAGCATGTTTTCCTAATCTTCTATGAGATAATTACGCTAAACCATAAGTGTATTCACTTACCTTGGCTTGCAAAGGTTGGGGTTTCTTCAAGAACCCTAGAAAGGAAAATAGGGCTGCTCCTAGTTGCGTAAAATAAAGTAGAGAGAATTTGTGAAGTATAACATTTTTTGTAACTTTAGAATGAGGGAAAATTACTATCAACTTATTCTTATAAAGGCCCTATTTTTGGCTATCCACTTAGCTGCATTTTGGGCTTCAAATTTGGTCAAATTGGTCCAAGTAGGTGATGCACCTACTTGAAGAGATTAAGCTACTCAAAAGGGTCAAAGTAGGTGATGCACCTACTTGCTTAATTTCTTAGTTATGGTAAACTATAGTTGGGCATTGGCAGATTTGTGTGTTGGTCCATTTCTCCATTTTCCTTCCTCTTTTATTCAATTTGAGCCCAAATCTGTTCCATAGCCATGGGTCCATTAATTTGGTCCAAATAGCTTAAGTAGGTGACTCACCTACTAGTTTAATTAAGTCAAGCAAGCACCTCAATAGTTTATTCCATTTTCAGCTCCTAATCCTTTTAATCTAACCTTCAACTTGTAAACACTTGGTCACTTTAAACTTTAGATTCAAATACCAACTTATGATTCCAAGTCAAATAGTTGTATCAATGGTAACTTGATCGCATCACATTAAAATGTATGGGTAGTATCTAGAACCCCATCAACACTATCAATACTCGCATAATAAATCTCGTGTATTACCTATACCACAAGGCTATACGAAGTCCCATATAAATAGAACAAGTGCATTCAAAATATAGGGTGTTACATACACAACGTGCATTCAAAATACAGGATGTTACATACACAAAATTCAAGCCTATCTTTACTACACCCATTTTATGGATCTCCTCACCAAAACTCAACAATTTTAATTACTCTCACGAGGATTTTCACCGCATATTCACTTCCAAATTTTTTCACATAATGAAAGTTCATCTCTCTCCTCCCTTTTCATCGATAACCTTAGCACAAGGTAGTCACACAAAAAAATTTAAATAATATGAAACATCTACTCTGTTATATAACACATTATAAACTTCCATATCCACTAACATAATAACATTAGGAGGTTCATTGAGGACCAGAGGACAAGCATCAAGAATGAGGGTAACACTCTTCAATTAGGACTTATATTTGTTGATTTACTCAAGATGGGTTGTGAGACGCTAGATACAATGCAATAGGCACGAATTGCTTCATATAATAAATGCCTAGTTCATAAATAGAGAGTTGTTTGAGTGTTAACATACACATCATGAGTTCTTAGGACAAGGCACAGTGAGAAACATGTGATCATATATCATGAGTTGTATAGCATAAAGGCGGAATTCATGTAGTCAACGATTGAGATGAGGATTTAAACTTGAAGTTATTGCTCCTCTTTTAAAGAACTAAAAATGGCCATGAGTTTGCATAAACTTTATCACTTTGGCTAATCCTGACATAAAGTAAATTGGTAATATATAGAAAGCATAGTTCTATTGAACTAAGCATGATATGAGACATAGATTTATGGATTATAAACATCATAACATAGAGCTTGAATACTTGAAATATTGGATTACTAAGGGACATTATTGCTTTTAGTTTTGAGGTCGGAACATAGACATAAATTACATAAATAATTCGGACCTTAGGCATAGGCACAACTTAAATAAAGAAGACATTAGTAGAATGACCAGTTATATTGAAGTAGGAGGAGCTTGCGGGTATAGAAATAAATTTATCATAACACTTCCCAGACACTTGACACCATGAGAAAATTTGGGAACTACCTTAATTCATTATCTCCCCTTTATATCAAAGTCACAATCCTAGACTTGGGGACATATCCTTTAAATAAATCTATAAGCACAACATTCAACACAATGGGGGTATCACTATAAACATGAATGCTAAACTCCTACTAATAAACTACACTCTAAAGGCATCGCTTTTTGGGAATGCTACTCTTAACCTTCGCTAGCCTCTATAGCCATCACCTAACAACTCACACTTTCATGGGCATACATATCCACACTCCTTATCACATACCGATCCATTCTCCACTACATACTAGCATTAAATATCTGATCTCGTACCCTAACAACTTAACAAAGTTTCTTAAATCTAGACCAAGATCTCACATAATCTATCTATATTTCCCCCAATTTAGCATAAAAGAACACCCTATAGTATCTATCCAGTCTTTTTATACTAAGAAACTTAAGAACATGAACTAGGTAAACATAACGATTATACATATGAAACCTTAACTAACCACATGCCACCTGGAGTTCAACTTATTCTTATAAACATAACGCTCTTATCCACCTAATGACTCAGCCGTAATTCATCATTTTAACACTAGTCCGTATGTATAAATATATATCAAAATTTACCACTTAAACTCTTCATAAGTTTTCAACCTAGGCTCTTTCACACATTATATCAAGCCTACAAATTCAGTCCCATAAAACATGCCTTATTAATCTTAAGCTACTATTCTTACCACAACAATCCAAATCTAAAGTTAAAACCTATAGTCTAGCATCAATTATGTACCACCAATGAAACATCCAGTATAGTATACTAATCCGCCGAATAAAAAAATCAACCTAATTCTCTTATTCAACTTAACTATGGCCTTTAAGATCATCCTCTCCACAATATTATTACCACACCTTAGAATCTACTATGCACCTTCTCACAAGTTATACTAGTTTAAAACTACCATAGATAAGAGAATCAAGGGGGTAAAGTCACATAATAAGGATAGTTGATCTTAATCTTATAACATAACACAAACGATCTATTTAGCATAGTCTACTTTCTTACATTAAATCTACTTACCCATGCGTACATCACAATAATCTTCAAAATCCCATAAACATCATAAAGTTTTCCCCAAGTTAGTCCATACTTATAACTTATTGGCTAATATACTCCTTTCCATTTGAAACATATAAATGATTTTTCTACTACAACAACCATCCATTTTTTAGCTCCTCACCTATTTCTAATATATTCTAATCACCATAATTAATCACATCCTCTACTAACTACCATAAACCTGAAAGTCATGCTACAAGTTTAGTCAATCATAGTAAAAGGCATACCACCCTCTACTAGATTGTTACATAACTACAACAAACTTCTTTACTCAAAAGTTACATTCACTCTAACTTCTAAACTTATGGCTTCAAATTACTAACTTCAGGACAATCTTACTACCAATAGGTTATGACACCTTAACATATACTACTACTGGGGTGGAAATATTATTCCAGTATTCTACTACATATCTCTACCCTTAAGCATGATATCTGCAACAAGGATTCTAAAAGGGACTGAATACACTTCATACCTCAGGCTCAAATACTTAATGGATATAGATAGGGGTATCCCTTGAATCAACACACTATGAAGCACTAAAGAACTCCTCTCAAGTCCTTGTGCTATTTCATAACCATATAGATAACATAATCAGAAATGACCACATTGTTAGAGATCTTAACCCTTGATCTTGTGTCGCCTCAACAATGAGGCATAGCTAATAAAATTAGAGTAAGGAAGGAACTTGGATAACTTTCATATGGTCAACATAATGGATCAATCTAGAGTAAGAAAGAATAAGAAACATCTTCTAAATGCTCGATAAGCTCCTGATAATAAGTATGGTGCACAACACACTCATAACAAGAATCTACTAGCCACAAATTTATAGATACCCTAGGATAATAAACCATGCTATGATACCAACCTTTTCATAACCCAAGCAGAGACCCTGGTCGCGACGAGCATCCCAACTCACTAAGGCACAAGAGACCCCTTAGCATACTATCATAAGAATAATCCATAAATAAATAAAAATAAGGAAGATATAATGAAATTCAAGAGAAACTCATAATAAAATTATGTCAACAAGTTGTGACAATACAATACTCAAATCTCTTCTACATCTACGAAGCCTCTACTTAATTCTATTAGTCTATGTCGGGACAAGGCCCCTGGTTAGACCATAACTGAAGGAGTCAACATATGAATAAATGTCTTTCAAAAGATGGATGGGTCACAACTAAGCATATCCAAAATTTCTACTAATGAGATGAACCATGGAACTATACCTTAGATCCTTTAATATGGGGGTCAATACTTAGAGAGTATTGGTATGCAAAACAATGCAAAAATAATGTATATTTTATGTAAAATAGTCAAGAGCATTGTAAAGAAACAATTTATCATAATATAGATAAAAACATATGGTCATAATATGAAAAGCTTCAATTCATGCTTGTAAAACACTGACTCAATGCTTTGGTTTAGTTCTAAGCTAGATGGTACTCCCAATAAATCTAAAATCCCATGGGCTTAGTATTACATTACGTAATAAGATGAAACATGCCTCCATGCTGGCATACTAAGCCTTGAAAGAGTTCCTCTTTACCGACCCACCATATTATGAGAGAGTATGTCTCCTTACTGACATACTATTTCATAAAACCTACATCAACAAAATACAATTTCAGCTAAGAATTATCTAAACTCATGTTTTATTCGGGTAACCATCTAACTTATTTTAAGCCAAATTTTAATCCTTTAAAACCACACTTTATGCTCATAAAAAGTTCATTTCTTATTTTGTTAAGGTCATAATATAACAGTGTATCATCATACCTAGACTTGGAAGTCATTCATATTATACCATATCGTATCCATATCCCTTCTTTTTCAAAAGTATGTTAATGACCACCCAAAAGATTTAAACATCACATGAGAGAGTTCTAATTTTAAATATCATATGAAACTTATGCAAATCACCCTTTCTTTAGGACTTAAACATATGGTAGACAGTTCTTACATAAAACACATGTGATTGTTCATTGGGAAAAAAGATCCTTTAGAATTAGAAATTACCTCTTTGAAAACATGAAAATAACAAATCATATTTGATAAAGAGGAATTTATAACTCTAGAAATATAATCATTCATAAAGAAGCCCCAACTTTAGTCATACATAAGTTTCATGATCGAAAAAGGGGGCTTACAGTTCATGCTCTCAAACTTATTCCACAATTCATAATACATTAAGACCATAAATTTCATCATGCTCTCAAATACACTTCAAAATTTATAGGTGAGAGTAAATATTTAAACTCAAGGCCTTAAATCATCCATATGAACAACCCATAACATGTTAAGACAAATAAATTTCATCATACAAGGAGGATTTCATAAATCATGCTCTTAAATCACTTTTCAAAACTCACAAAATATGAACACATGAGTACAACTCAAGTTCATGATAAAAACCCCTAGTAATTTCATAATTTTATCAAAGATGGGTTCATGGTGCATGCTCTTCAAACGATTTCCATAAACCATTTTTACATATACATAATTATATATATTTAAAACTTATAAAAAATATTAAAAATATGCACATGATATTTATGATAGTCCCACATATCATTTCACGGAGAGAAATTGAAGAGAACTGAGAGAGATTGGCCCTTGGAGATTTAAAATCCTTACAACCTAGGTAGTTTCTCCTCTCTTGATTATGGAATGATATTTAGGGATTTTACAAAGGGTAAATAACATGTTTAAGACCTTATATTCACCCAAAAAGGATTAAGGATGGTAAAAGACCCCATTTCTCTTAAAATAACTCAAAATAGAACACTTTTTTATGCTGGGGAAAGGATTTGCAATGCAAGGAAAAAGTAAACCACTGGGCTTGTGGCACAATTTCAAATAAAAACTATTCTAGTGGCTTTTAATTATCCCTCTATTTTCATGATCCCTCTATGGCGCAGGCCTAACACAGATCTTGGAGAGTGTCTTCCTAAAACACTCATAACTTTTGACTCTAAATTTGGATTGACGAACGGTCTATTGTATTCAAAGGAGGACTCAAAGATATTTAATTTAATATATAGTGGGCCATTTAACTCCTCACATTCTAGTATTTATTTTCAATAGAATGTGACCCAAGAAAAATGTATACCAAAATTAAATGGATAAAAAAGTTCTCAGCTTAACTTTGAGCTAGGAGATTTTTGTAACGTATACTCATCTTCAATAATGTTCTCACACTCAAGAATTTTTATTAACAATAATTTCTAACTAGAAATCATTGGATTCGGGTCTATATACATCAGAAATATAGTTCAACTTTAGCCCGAAAAAGCGGGGGTGTTATAGTTTCCTACTTACCCTTGCTTTTCTCTCATTTTTCTTATTTTCTGCACCTTGTGTAGGTATTGGATCATGTTGCAGCTTGTAGATTATTTTATTCTTGTTTCAACATTGTAGATATCAATATAGTTTTTTTAGACTCCAAGCTTACCCATATCTCTCTTTATTATCGTATTCTTGGACACATTTAATAATTTTTTTTTATTGTTATCATTCTATAACTAGAGGCTTGTTCTGATGACCACAAGACTTGGGATGTATCTTTGAGACTTGTGTCTCATATATATATATATGGAATGCTTTTGTTTCTTCTGTTTCACTCTTGAGTTCTCTTTAACTCTTGTTCTTTAGGTTTGGTTATGCTTACTTGTCTTATGGGTATGACAAGTTCCATCACATGACTATTTTTTGGTTGTGACATGTTGTCTTCTAGCACCACTCTAATTATATTATTTTCAATTTTGTTCTTCTACTATGTGTTAGATTATTTCCTATATTTATTTAAGAAAAAATTGCATATGCACTATTTCCTTTTTTTTATAATCATGATATCCAAGACAGCTTGTGTGCACCTAGACTAATTCTATGGAATACCTTTCACCACCCACCCGCAATAGGTACCAGGTAACACTGTTCACCAAGGTTCGGATAAATACAAAGAAATTACCAAGTGTTTGTCTATACCAGAAATCATTTCCATATGCGCTATTACTCGTTCAATATTTATGTTTGAAACATCAAATAGCATTCACATAACCACTTAGTTATAGACAAAAAAAATTACTTTATTGATGGGTGATAGTTCAAGCGATTGATTCATCAAATAACTGACTATCAGGTCCTCTAACCTGTAGAATATTTTTTAAGTGCTATCCAACCATAGTTAGCCATTGAACATATTTTTTAGTAGAATGAAGTGATTCCCTTTGTTATGCAAGAAAGATATGATTTCCAATAATGAGAGTGATCCAATTTTATATTAACAAATTTGCAGTTGATATAGATCATGTTACTAATTTTACACTTGAGAAGATTTTTGAAGTCATAGCCGAGTTCATTAGCAAGCATTAATTAAAAAGGAAAAAATAGGTTCGGGTATTTATAATAAGGGTTTTAATTTGTTATGAATTATTAAGGTTAATGAATCGGATTTGATTATTGAGGGGAATGAGTTATTTAGGGGAAAACGAGCATTTTTATTTAATTTGGAGACATTCCATCTAAAATAGGGACATAATTGAATACATTAAGGCTGCTTATCAGATAGGTAATTATGCTTAATGGTTCAGATTATTGGTTATTTATGGCACAATTTTTAATTCCAAGGTCATGATGACACCTATTTTGAACCAACCTTGATAGGTAAGACAACACAAAGATAGAATAAATACAGTAAAAATATAAATAAATAGAATAAAACTTGAAATTCAGAATAAAGTCAAGCTAATAGATGATAATCAACCATATCCATTACCCAAGAGTTAGAAAGTAAGTCTCATTCTCACCACAACCTTCTTCAGCCAAAAGAAGGTCGAGCATCATAGTAGTACGAAAGGGGAATGACGAATAATACAACTTAGATACCCAAAATTTTGTGCCATGAGTAAGAGAAACTCTAACTATAATAGAAATACAAGAAAAATAGTTTTATGTCTCTGAACTAAAAATAAAGACATCAAAGCAAAGAAAGCAAGGAACATGCTCCAGACAGAATGCTCCCCATGAATTCAAGTAGATCTACATGTTGCTCTTTCAATAGCAACTCAATTAGGGATCTGCATTAAAAGGGTATAGAAAAGTAGGATTGTATATAGTCCACTTGCACTTCATAAGCATCATAAGACGACGAGCAGAATAGATAACTAAACAAGTAAAGTAAATGTCACTACCCGAGCCGAGGCCATGAACGTGACGTGTATCCCGAACCACATAGGCTCGAGAGAACCGTTAGCATCCTACTAGGAACATAATACATAGATAAATCAAAGTGTGGAAGTTATAAAGACAATTCAAGGGAAATTTATAATACATTTATGTAAGACCCCACAAAATCCTAGTCATTTTAGTCCTTTATATCATGCCAAAAGAGGTCCCAAAATTAGAAAATTTTAGTAAAGTATTGACACTTAGTCTCATTTTGTCCTTGATATTTCAATGACATTATTTACAATCATTCCAACATTAGAATGTTAATTTTTAAATTGATTCATGATCAGGGTTATTTATAGCTTATCTTAAGTAAGTTTTGGAATATTCAGACGTCGTTTGAGTCATGTTTGGATCACCAAAATAGCAAGCTAACGCGATCTTAACGCATCGCATTAGGTATCGCATCGTCAGCATCGATGTAAAGCATCGATGATTGCATTAACCCCATCAACGTAGTGCGTCGCCTATTATGTCACTAGGTAAGTTTTGTGTATTAAGTTACGGGTTTGTGGGGGTAATTGGGTCATTTTTCCCTTTCAATAATCTGCCATAAAATGTAATTAAACCTCCCAAAGGGTAAATTCACTAATTATCTCACAAATACTCTCAAGAACAAAGCCCTAGTTTCATCAAGTTCAAGTCCAAGTCCCAAAAATACACCATAATTCTCATGAAATCAATAATCAAGGAATATTAGGTATTCATCCTTGGGTTTCCTTCCACCCTTGGAGTTCAAGAACCCTTTTTTCAAAACTACAAGTTTTTAGATTCATGATTTACATGTGCAGATTAGGTTGTATTCATGTTTGTGTTGTGGTGTGGGTTTCAATTCAAGATTTAATTATAAGATTCATGAACATAAGATAGCATGTATGTTGATTGATGTAATTCTCTTATTAAGACTATTGAAATTGCAAGTCTAAGTTGTATCATTATACTCATGTGTTGTTCATTATCATTTGCATCAACTATGCTCCCCAAGTGTTTGATAAAAAGTCCATATGAGTAAACTATGCATTGTAACTTATTGTTGTGTTTCCAAAGTTGTGATATGAGTTTATCTATTATGCCATCGAGTCCTGGGGGTATTTATTACCCGAAATCTGGCTTTTTACTTAGTTACAGTAGTTATAGAATCGTCCCAGTAAAGGTCAAGAACCGTAGTACTCAGTCAGTTAACAGAACTCAGTGAACTCAGTCTAGTTCAGTCAGTTAGCACGATCAGGTTCAGTTCAAATCAGCTTAGTACAGTCTAGTGATTAGTGTCTTTCAGTTGGGAGTAGGATTCAAAATCGAGTGAACTTAGGGATGGGGACATGCCTGCCAGTTAGGGTTTGACCCTTAGTAGCAATCCCTGAGTTACAGAACTACGTAGCCAATGTAGGGTAAGACATCCTCCTGCCAGACTAGGGTTGATGCAATCATATACATATTTTATTAGTCTTCCTGCCAGATTAGGGTTGATATAGCATTGTTAGTATCCCATGGCAAGGTACTAACACCTTTCCAACTGGGGTCACAGGTTGGACCCCAAATCATTCTACATCGGGATATATTGGTTAGATGAACACTCCCACAATTACAGTTTCAGTCCCAGTATTCAGTAAAGCACGCAGTCAGTTCTATAGAATCATGGCTATCAGTTATTAGTTACTCAGCCATTAGAATTTAGTACTCAATTTTAGTATAATCTCAAATACACGATGTATACCTATATGCGCAGTATTGTATGTTCAGTATGTTCTGTGGTTACAATTTTGCATGTACCCTCATCCAGATACTACATGATGTCCATTCAGTCAGTTATTATCTCATACATATGAACCCATGTTTATCAGCCTTAGCTCACTTAGTATAACAGTACATTTCATGTACTGACTCATACTCTCTTTTGCTCTATGATGTCTCATATAATAGGTTCGTAAGCTCAGGTTCCTGACCGTACTTAGTAGCACAGGCTCTCAGCAGTAGTTACAGTGGTAAGTCCTTATATTTTGAGGATAGAGTTACCTATTTCAACATTTCAGTAGTTCAGTAGTTATTTCAGTCGGAGGTAGTTGGGGATTTGTTCCATCAACTCTATATTCGGATAGTTAGAGGCTTTTAGACTAGGATAGTCAGTTATTCAGTTTTCAAATGTTATTATTAGTTATATTCAGTTGTTATTTCAATATTTTGAGAACCTTATGGCATTTTCAAATTTCTTCCACATATACTCCAGTATTATATTCAATGCTTACAGCTGGTACCAGTCATGGGTTAGCTTATGGTCCTTCGGGGTCGTAAGCACCATGTGAAGCCTAGGGTGTAGTATCTAGGAGTTACAAACTATGTCAACAAAATATGACAACAAAATACTCAACTTCCATCTACTAAGCCTATACTGAATTACTACTCAATCTATAGGGAAAAGGCCTAAGACAACTGAAATAATATAAGAATGGAATGCCTTCCGAAGCAAGGGAGGCTTACCAATCTCTAAAAGTCTGGAAATAATCTATTGGCTTTCAAGACCAAGGGACTGGACCTCAGATCCTGAAATATTGGGGGTCAATACTCGAATGTACTGGTACGTAGAACAATCCAAAAATAACATGTGTTTATACAACATAGGTGAGAGCATTTCATAAATCAATTTAGCATAAGGTAATTGAAAACACATGGGCATAATTTAATGAGCTTCAAAACATCTTTTTGAAATCATGACTCAACTCTGCATACTCAGCTGAGCAAGATGGTACACCCTACAATCTATAATTCCACGGGCTATATGGAATCCTCCCTTGACTCTGTGGCCAAGACCCTAACCTAAGTTTGTCGTGAGTACTGGAGTCTCTGCATCTCTATTATGCCACAAGCTCATCGCCAGTGTACAATCCCCTATTTTAGGGCAACATAAAACTCATGTCGGCAAATCATAGTTTCATGCAATGTGCCTTATTCGGATGACCATCTAACTCTCTTTAATCCCCATTTTGGACTATTAAAAATAATGCTTTCTTCTTATAAGCCGTTTTTATTTTATTCTGCTTAGGGAACATCATAATAGGGTATCGTCATACCCATACTTGTAAGTCCTTTGTTACATATCACAACATCTCTACTGCCCTTCTTATTTTAAAGCATGTTATTGACCACCCAAAAGATTTAAAAATCACACAAGAATCACATTTCCAAAGAACATGAAAATTTATGCAAAAACACTTATTTTTCAATAATTTATCTACAGTAGTCATCAATTACACACAAATCTCTATTAGGAACATGAACATTTATAAATCAAGGAAAACACCCACTCATTTAGTCATAAAAATAGTACAATTCCTACATGATAGTAAACCTGTAAAATCAAGGTTTTAGCTATACGTATGATTAACCAACAACATGTAAAAACAATGGGTTTCATAATAAGAGGGTGAATTACATAAATCATTCTCTCATTTAACTTCTCAAACTTAATATCACATGAAAACATTTCAAATTTAGTGTACAACACCATAATTTCCACAAGATTTCATTATCAAATGGGATTTTCAATACATGTTCATCAATATTTTTGAAACCCCTTTCGTATGCATAAGTATATACTCTTTAGATCTTGTTTAAAATAGTAAATCTATTCCCATGAGGTTTAGAATAGTCCCACATACCTTGTTGATGAACCAAATTTGAGATATCTTGATTCTAAGCCTTGGAAATATGAGTCTTGGGAGGAAATCCTAATTTTTCTGTCTTTACAGGAGAAGAGGAGAAGGAGTTATGATAAACTAATATTTTTATCAGTAAATAGGGTTTGAAGTGTGATTTAAGTTGTGGGGGTAAGATCAATATACCCCTAAAGAATCCAAAGAAAATTTTAGAAATTCTTCAGCTGACGACAAAGTTGATGGCTCATCACCTTAGTTGTCACTTTCAGGCTGGGATTTTTGACATACTGACTTAGGATAATGACTAGAGATAATGGATCATCACTTAGTTGTAGGCTCGTCAGCTTAGACGTCACCTAAGTGATGGCTTATCAGATTAGTCGTCACTTATTTAACAGATAGATACTTCGAAGTCAAATGAGCATACCTTTCAACTCCAATATTCGATTAAGGTGAAACCGATTGCATTGGAAAGAAGACTCAAAGATCTTTAAATCAGTATATAGTAGGCCACGTTACACATTATATATTAAGAGTAATGGTCATTAGAATTTTATCCAAGTTGAAACATTCACTAACACTTATTTGATAGAAACGTTCTCAACTCGTCTTTGAGTTAGGAGGTTTTATGATCTCACTCGACCTCGAAAGACGTTACCACACTATAAATTTGATCATCACACTTATATTGACACAGAACCATTAGGTTTAGGTCTATATACTTGGGAACAATGGTTTGAATTCTATCCTAAAAAATGCAGGGTGTTACATTATCTCCCCCTTGGAATCATTCATCCTCAAATGATGGGTAGGAACGTGTTGAAGCTATAGAAGTATGAAATAAAGGATGTAACCTCACATTAGGAATTCTATTTTCCACAGTGAAATATACATAAGCATTCAAGAAGATCTTCATGACATCACCAAGTAAATCGTGTAAGCGTAAATCATGAGATAACGAGACTTGACATAGACATGATCTTGGCATGTGTTCTATGGAACATGATCATAACATTGTAAGGAAAGAATATTTCCTACGAATCCTCAACCTGATTAAGATTGTTACAATACATGAGCTGAGATTCTCATGAGACATAAGAATAGAATAGAAACATTCTTTACCTAAGAAGATACGTCTACTAGCTTTTAAATTTTTGCGATGCTTCTCCACTATTTTTTCAACTATGATTACCACGTTTCAACATCTCAATCTTATAATTTCCCACAAAATATATAACTAAAAGAGCTTGGTATAACTGTATAGTACTTCCATGTTGAAACATAACCGAGAGTAAAAAGACACTAGCTTAATCTATGCAATACATACTCTACACCTCTTTAAGCATATCACTCCACACTAACAGTATAATCAAACAACCTCAGGTCTTAAATCGAGTAGTACTAACCACATAGCACATCGGTTTGTGTATCTATCAATCACAATATTCAAGTCTATCTCTACTATACCCATTTTATAGATTTTCCAACGAAAACTAGCAACTTCAATCGTTCTCACAAAGATTTTCACCACATATCTCCTTCCTAACTATTTCATATAATGAAAGTTCATTTCCATCTATCCCCCTTCACCTATCACCTTAAGTCAAGAAATCACATCATAATTTTCACATTCAAGAACATTTATTCCCCTACCTAAATCATTACTATGCTTCCACAACCATCACCATACTAACATAAGGAGGGTCATTGAGGGATCCGAGCATAAGCATCATAATTAAGAGTAACACTATTCGACTATAACTTATATTTATTATGCTACTAAAGGTGGGACATGAGTTGTAGATACGATACAATAGACATGAAATGCTTCATAAGTAGAGAGTCGTTCGGAATAAACACAACACAACATGAGTACTTAGGACAGACCACAGTACAAATATGAGAGATTACACCGTGAGTCATATAAAATAAGGTCAGAATTCATGAAGTCAATGATTTAGACAAGGATTGCTACTTGGAGTCATTGCTTCTCATTTTTGGAGCTGAGATTGCCATAAGTTTGCATGTACCTTATAAATTTTGCTAATCCTAACATAAAGTAAATCGGTAACTTATAGAAAGCATAGTTCCTTAGAAATAAGCATGATATGAGACATGGATCTGTAGTTCATGAGCATCACTACATAGATCTTGAATATATGGAAGATTGGATTTACTAAGACATTATTGCTTCTATTTTGGAGGTCGGAACATAACATGACTTACATAGAGAACTCAGACCTTAGACATAGGCAGGACTTGAATACATAAGACATTGGTATAATGACCACTTAAATTGAAGTAGGAGGAGTTTTCTTGTATAGGACAATATTTATCAAGACTATTCCCTGAAAATTGCCACCATTAGAAAATTCAAGAACTACCTTAGTTTGTCATCTTCCCCTTAGATCAAAGTCACAATCCTAAACTTTTGTTCATATCCTTTAAAAAAATCTATAACTAAAACTCTCCACACAATGGAGGTATGAACATTCACATAAATATTAAAATCTCCCTGATAAACTATTCTCTAAAGGCCTTGCTATCCATAAGAGCTTCTCTTAACTTCTCCTAGCCTATATAGCCATCACACTACAACTCCCACTCTCATGTGCATACACATAAAAACTCCTTATCATATAATAATCCATTCTCCACTGCAAACATACTAGCATCAAACCTCTAATTGCATACCCTTACAACTTAACAAAGTTTGTAAAACTATACCAAAGGCGCATATTGTCTACCTATATTTCCTCAATTCAACTCTAAAGAACACCATACTATACCTCCAGATACTTCTCCATACTAAAAAATTTAAGAACGTGGACTAGGTAAAAATGGCACCTATACACATAAAAGCTCATCGAACCACATGGTACTTGAGTATCAACATATTCTTATAAAATTTAATGCTCTTATCCAGCAAAACTCAGTGACAATTCATTATTTAACCACTAATCCTCATCTACACATATACCTCAAAATTACAATGTAAACTTTTCATAAGTTATCAACCTAGGCTCTTTCACACATTATATCAAGCCTACTAATTCATTCCTACAAAACATGCATCATTAGTCTTAAACTACTATTCTTATTACCACAATCCACATCTAAAGTTCAAGCCTATTGTCTAACACCAATCATATAACAACGATAAAGCACGCTGCAATGTTATACTAGTCTAGCAAATGGGGAAATCAACCCAATTATGTCATTTCACTTAACTGCTACCTACAATCACATCCCCTCCATGATATTACTACTGCACCTCAAAAATCTATTACATACCTTCTCACATGTAATACTAGTTTAAAACAACTAGAGAAAAGACAATCAAGAGGGTAAAATCACATAATAGGTATAGTCGATCTTATTCTTATAATATAACCCGTTACGATCTTTTTCACACATTAAATCAACTTACCCATGAATAGATTTAGACTACTTTCAAAGTTCCTTAAACATCACTAAGTTTTGCCCAAGTTAGTCTATACATATAACTTATTGGCTATCCTACTTCTTTCCATTTACTATCTATAAATGATTTCTACAACCACCATAACAACTACTCTAGGCTCCTTCCTTATTTGAATAAATAATAATCATAGACAAATACTTTCTCTGCAGACTACCATACACTCTAAAAATCTTGCTACAATATTATCCAATCACCATAAAAGAGGAAACCACCCCTAGTCAAGGGACTAAAACTACTTATTTATGTAAAAGTCACCTGCATTGTGACTTCTAGACATGTGATTTCATATAACTAACTACGGTACCATCTTACTACCAAAAGGTTATGACACCTTAACATATTTTACTACTCGGGTGAAAATACTGAACACACTTCATATCTCAAGCTTAAAAGCATAGTTACACGATTACATTAAGATAGAGGTATACACTCGAGTCAATACACTTTGAAGCACTAATGGACTCTTCTCAAGTCCTTGTGCTATCTTATAATTTCATGGATAACTCAATCAGAAAGTACCACATTATTGGGAATCTAAGCTCTTGGACTTATATTGCCTCGACAATGAGGAATTCCCCATAAAATTGGAGCAAGGAATGAATTTGGATAACTTTTGTAAGGATGACGCTATAGCACAAACTATAGTATGAAAGAATCAGAAACATTCCTAAATACCTGGTAGCATCCTGATTATAAGTGTAGTGCACAACACACCCATAAATAAGACTTTACTAGAAATGGCTTCGTAGATACCCTGGGACCATGATTCATGCTCTGATACCAAGTTTGTCATGATCCGAGCCAAGACCCTGGCCGAGACGAGCATCCCAAACCACATAGGCTCGAGAGAACCCTTTGCATCATACCATAAGCATAATCCATAGATAAATAAATATGTGGAAGATATAAAGACAATTCAAGGGAAATTTACAATAAAACTGTGTCAACAAAATATGACAAGACAATACTCAACTTCCTTATATGAAGCCTCTACTGAATTTCTAGTCAATCGAGATCGGGACAAGGCCCCCAACCGGATAATAAGATAATTGAACTAATATAAGAATAGAATGTCTTTCAAAGCAAGGGAGGATCTCCAATCTTGGAAAATCTAGAAATAATCCATTGGTTTGCAAGACCATGGGACTGGGCCTCAAAGCCTGGAATATATGGGGTCAATATTCAAAAGTACTGGTATGTAGAACAATTCGAAAATAATATGTATTTTATACAACATAGGTGAGAGAATTTCATAAATCAATTTAGCATAGGGTGATTCAAAATACATGGGCATAATTTAATGATCTCCAAAACATCTTTGTGAAATCATGACTTAACTACACCCTACAATCTGTAATTCCATGGGTTATATGGAATCCGCCATTAACTTGGCGGTCAATCCCCCAACCCAAGTTTTTCGTGAGGGATGGAATCTTTCTATCCTTACTACACCATAAGGTCATTGCCAACATATAATCCCCTATTTCAGGGCAATTTAAAACCAGTGTCGGAAAATCACAATTTCGGGCACTGAGTTAGTTGAACTTTTGCCTTCTTCGGGTGGCCATCTAACTATCTTTGAGACCTATTTTAGACTCTTAAAATCATGCTTTGTTCTTATAAATAGTCTCTCTCTTATTATATTTAGGGCAAATCATAACAAGGTATCGTCATACCCAGACTTGTAAGTCCTTCATTTCATATAACATCTTTACTGCCTTTCTTATTTCAAAGTGTGTTCTTGACCACCCAAAATATTTAAAAATCACACGAGAGTTCATATTTTAAAAGTACATGAAAACTTATGCCAAAACACTCTCTCTTCAATACTTTATCTATGGTGGTCATCTCTTTCATTAATTACACACAATTCTCTATTAGGAACATGAACATTTATAATTCAAGGAAAACACCCTCTTATTTAGTCATAAAAATAGGATAATTCCTACATGATAGTAAACCTTCAAACTCAAGATTTTAGCTATCCGTATGATTAACCCACAACATGTAAAAATAATGGGTTTCATAATAAGAGGGGTAATTACATAAATAATTCTCTCATTTAACTTCTCAAACTTAATATCACAAGAAAACATTTCGAATTTAGGGTACAACACCATAATTTCCACAAGACTTCATTATATAATGGGATTTTCAATGCATGCTCATGAATATTTTTGAATTCCATTTCATATGCATAAGTATATATACTTTAGACCTTTTTTAAAATAGTAAATTTATGCCCATGAGGTTTAGAATAGCCCTACATAACTTTTTGATGAATTAAATTTGAGATATCTTGATTCTAAGACTCGGAAATATGAGACTTAGGATGAAACCCTAATTTTTCTATCTTTAAGGGAGGAGAAGAGAAGGAATTATGAGAAATTGATATTTTTATATGTAAATAGGGTTTGAAGTGTGATTTAAGTCATGGAGGTAGGGTTTGAGGTGAGAAAAAGACAAAAATACGCCTTCAAGAATCCAAAGAAAATTGCAAAAATTCTTCAATTGATGACATGGTTGATAGCTGATCTTGAGCATATTTATACGTACAAACACCGTTATTTACCCATATTTAGATTTGTTTTGAGAATAAAAATTTTGTTAATTATATTGAGTTTTGAGCTAAATTGTGTTTCGTGGCTAACCAATGTGATTAGAGATACAGGGTAAATTTCCCATGGATTCGAATGAAAATGGGATGCACATCATGAAGATGTAAAAGATCAGATCAAGTCCAAGAATGTGTGCAGATGCACGAAAGAAAGAATAAAATAAAGGAGCTGAGAACAAGAATTAAGAGAAGAAATGGAGAAACATTCCAGTGATACGATGCTATCTCGACGCGACTGGTAAAAGATGTGCCTTAGTAAAAATTTTATGAGCAACTTCCTGTGCATCGATGAGAAGTCAACGCGTCATGTCGAAACATACGTTTTGAGACTTCGTTAGATTTTGTGATGACAATTCTAGTGACATGACGTGATGTCAATGCATCGCGTAGTGTGTTAAAGAAGTTAACTTAGTCGGATTTTTAAAGGAAAATTCCTATACATCAATGTGATGTTGATGCGACGCGTTGGCTAGGATGACGTGTTTAGCGATCCATCGCGTCAACTGGGCAGATCTGGTGAAATTTTCCCAAGTATAAAAGGATTACATGAGCGCAAATTCAAACACTTTTGGCAAGCATAGAAGTGGGAAAAAAGTATAGAATTCTTTCTTTTAGGGTTCTTATAGTTTCTTTTGAACTTCCTTACTTCAAGATTAATTTTAGGTATAGTTAATTACTTATTTTTGAAGTTTAATTTAAACATGAGTGGCTAAATACCCTTGTTCTGGGGTTGAGGCCAAGAACATGATTACTCTTTGATATTCTTTATAGTAGTTTCTTTTTGGATTATCATCTAGGTTGTTCTTAATTTCTTGAGCTTACTATTTTGATGAGTGGCCACCATTAGAATAAATTTATGTTTCTAACCGGATCAAGGAGAAGAATCCTGGGATAGAATGAAGAAATTAAGGAGCAAGGTTCTTACCCTTTTATAAAATAAGTGGTGTGACTTAGCATCTAGGTTAGGGATATACCTAGAAGCCTTGTTTGGTTCAATAGTAAGAAGTTAAATTTATGAATCTAGAAGAATTGTTGTATCTCTGTGGGAGTTGTAGCTGAAATCCTCAATAGATAGAAGATTTGAGGTCGGGAGACCAAGATCATAGCCTAAACCTTGTGAAGCACAACCCGATCACCAATTAGAATGCTATAAGAATAGCGATTTGCAAGATTCTTTGAAAAGTCTCAACCTTCGAATTCTTATCATTACTGTTTACATCTGTTATTTTCTTCGCACTAGTCATAAACTTTTATTTCTTAGTTAATAATTTACATTTTTATTCTTAATTTCAAAACCATCTTGATACTTTATAATACTTACTACTCATTCTCTAAAACTAAAAGTTGGTTAAATTTCTAGTTGCTTATCCTAGTGGGAACGATATTTGATTGTCTAAACCAATATATTACTTGTACGTCCGTGTGCACTTGCATGTGCATATGAGTCGCAAAAAGTTTTTGGCACCATTGTCGGGGACTATTATAATTAGTAAATTGCTAAATTCTTGGTTTTTGATATTAAGTTTAAGTGTTAACAACTTGATCTTAGCGGCTAAATTTTTGCAGGCATAGCTGAATAAAGGACTGGCAAGAGATAAAGAATAGGTAGAGCCTTTTGTAGAACAAGAATAGATCCTTCAACAAAGGCAAACATTGGATGTAAAAAGAAATGAACCAGTCGATCCAAATGTTGTAAATGTCCCACCTCTGGTTATTCCAGTTGTTCCTGCTCAACAAGCTACTAGACCTATTCATGAAGTGGCAATCCCACTCATGAACCATGTGACAAACACTATTCGTAAGCCAGAACCAGGTGGTAAATTTGAATTGAAGCATAATATGGGGCAATTGCTGAATTCATCGAGGCAATTCCATGGCCTTTCGCACAAAGATCCATAGCAGCACATACAGAGCTTCCTTGAAATAAGTGATACTTACATTCCTGAAGGGGTGAGTTCTGATTATGTCTGATTGACGCTCTTTCCTTTCTCCCTAATAGGGGAAGCAAAATTGTGGCTACATGTTGAACCATCACTCGTCATCACTTCACGAAAATATTTAGCTCAGAAGTTACTTATTCAATTCTTTCTATCTGGGAAGACTGAATACTTGAGGAGTGAGATCTTGAGTTTCAGACAGAAAGAAGGAAAAAATCTGTACAAATCTTAGGAGAGATTAAAGGGTATGCTTAGAAATTAACCTTACCATTATCAGTCCAATGATGTTCTTGTTCACACTTTCATTGAGCGATTGGAGCAACACATGAAGATTCCCTTGGATTCAGAAGTAGATGGACAGGCTATTGAGAAGATGTATAAAGAATTGTACACATTAATGAATCGGATTTCACCCTGACTGGCATGCTGATTCTACTCCCAAGAAGGTTTCAAGGGTATTGGAGGTAGACCAGTTCACTGCATTACAAGAAAAGATTGAAGCCATTCAAAATCATATGATTACTCAGCTTAATAATGTTAAGTTGGGAGTTACACAAATAGTATCCACAGCTAATGCAGTCCAAACGACAAATTCTTGGTGTGAGGTTTGTGGAAGTGGTGAGTATGTAGCAGATGTTTGTATGGCTAATCTGGATTCTATCAACTATGTAGGAAATGAAAATTGTCAAGGACAGTAGAATTTTTGTAACATGTATAATCCCAATCAGATAAACCATCCTAATTTCTCATGGGGTGGAAATCAGGCAGAAAATGCAAACCAGTTCTAGGACCAGTGCAACCAAATCAATAGATGGCTCAGAATAATTAGGAAACTGTTCATGTAGTAGTTCATGGCTTAACAAGCACAATTTGTAGTAGAAATAAAGACTCAATAGGCACTGTTTGCGGCGGAGTTGAACAGTCAATAATTGCTTACTAGAAATCTTGAGTAGCAACTGGGTCAAATTGCAGAAACACAGAATACAAGACCTCAAGAAGCATTAACTAGAGATATAAAGACAAATCAAAAGAAGGTGAATGTGGTTATAATAAGAAGTGGTCTACAAACCAAGGAGACATTTCAGGAGTAGGCAAGCCCCACTCTCCATCACTCCATGGAAAGATCTAGCTCAGAAGTTCCTTATTCAATTCTTTCCATCTGGGAAAAATGCACGCTTGAGGAGTGAGACCTTGAGTTTCAGACAGAAAGAAGGAAAGAATCTCTACCAAGCTTGAGAGATATTTAAGAGTATGCTCAAAAATTGACCTCGCCATCATCCGTCCAATGATGTTCTTGTTCATACTTTCATTGAGGTATTGGAGACATACATGAAAGATTCTCTTGGATTCAGCAGTAGGTGGACAGACTCTTAAGAAGACGTATGAAGAACTGTACATATTGCTGAATCGGATTTCACAAGAAAATCCTGACTGGCATGCTGACTATACTCCCAGGAAGGTTTTAGGGGCATTGAAGGTAGACCAATTCACTGCATTACAGGCACAGATTGAAGCCATGAAAAATCATATGATTACTCAGCTTAATAATACTAAGTTGGGAGTTACTCAAACAGTAGCCACAGCTAATGCAGTCCAAGCAAAAAATTCTTGCTGTGAGGTTTGTGGATGTGATGAGTATGTATCAGACATTTGTATGCCTAATCTGGGTTCTATCAACTACATAGGAAATGCAAATTGTCAAGTATAGTAGAATTTCGTAACATGTATAATACCAATTGGAGAAACCATCTCAATTTCTTATGGAGTGGAAATTAGGCGCAAAATACAAACCAGTTCAAGGGACCAGTGCAACCAAATCAATAGCTGACTCAAAATAATTAGGTAAATGCTCAAGATAGAAATATGGAGGAGTCAATGAAGTGGTTTATGGCTCAACAAACACAATTTGTAGTAGAAATAAAGACTAACAGGCACTGTTTGCAGCGGAGTTAAAGAGTCAAAAATATCTTAATAGAAATCTGGAGTTGCAACTGTGTCAAATTGCAGGAGAACAGAATGCTAGACCTCAAGGAGTATTACCTAGCGATATAGAGATAAATCCTAAGCTAGTGAATGCAGTTACAACAAGAAGTGGGCTACAAACTAAGGAGATAGTTCAGGAGTAGGTGATCCCCACATTCACTGATGATGGTTCTAAAGAAAATGCAGAGAAAAAATTCAAGAAAAAAAGGAAAAGTGATGAAATTCATATGGAGAAGAAGACTCTCCCCTTACCCTTTCCTCAATGGGCAAGGAAGCATCAAGAGGAGATGAGTTACAAGAAGTTCTTAGATATTTTAAAGCTGTTCATGTAAATTTGCCTCTTGTTGAAATTCTACAGAGTCTTCCAAAATATGTGAAATACTTAAAGGATATAGTTACAAATAAGAATCGATTGACCGAATATGCTACAGTTGCATTTACTGAGGAGTGCACATCTAAGATTCAAAACAAATTAGACATGAAGCTAAAGGATACGGGTAGTTTCACTTACAGACCATTAGTGCACATTGATTGTGTGATTTAGGGGCTAGCATCAATCTTATGCCCATATTGTGGTACCGAAAGATGGGTCTTGGGAGTCCCAAACCCACTACTATTGTTATGCAGTTGGCAGATAGGTCCCTTGATAGGCCTAATGGTATTATAAAAGATATCTTGGTGCAAGTGAGATCCTTAATCTTTTTGGTGAATTTTGTAATTCTTGACTTCGAAGCTGATCCTATTGTTCCATTTATTTTGGGATGACCTTTCTTAGCAATGGGAAAATTATTAATTAATGTAGCGGCAGGAAAAATAACAATGAGAGCACATGATAAAGTGGAGGTTTTTGATGTGTATAAAGCGCTAAAATTGCCATCTATTTTTAAGGAGTTGTCAATTGTATTGGTTACCGATCTTGAGTCTGATCATAGGCTACTATTGTCAGATGATCCCTTAGAGCGAGCTTTGGTAGGTATTGATCTGTATGGAGATGTGGAAGAATTGGTGTTATTCCAAGTCATGAATTCGGCACTTATTGAAATAATAAAATTGCCTTTTGAGCCATTGAATAGGCCAATTGGTCCATCCCCCAAAGCTTCAATTGATGAAGCTCCAAAATTGGAGCTTAAGGTTCTTCCTCCTGACTTGAAATATGTTTAACTTGGTAATAATGATACCTTGCCTATTATTTTGTCTGCAGGATTATCTGATATACATGTACAAGAAAAAATGACAGTGTTGAAAAAGAGGAAGAAGGCAATCAGGTGGCAAATGTCTAACAGTACAGGAATAAATCTAGTTTTTTGCATACACAAAATACATATGGTAGAAGGTTTCAAGCCATGAGTGCATCAACAACATAGGTTGAATCTAGTGATGAAACACATGGTGCAGAAAGAGGTCATTAAGTGAATCGATAATGGGATTGTTTATCCAATTTTAGACAGTAAGTGGGTAAGCCTAATACATTGTGTCCCAAAGAAAGGTAGGATGACCATGATTACTAATGAATCAAATAAGCTAATCCCTACTCGTATGGTGACTGGATAAAGAATTTGTACTGACTACCAGATGCTAAATGAAGCCACAAGGAAGGATCACTATCCTATTTCTTTCATTGATCAGATGTTGGATAGTTTGGCAGGACAGGAGTATTACTATTTTCTTGATGGCTACTTGGGCTATAATCAAATCACCATTGCTCCTAAGGATCAAGAGAAGACAACTTTTACTTTCCCATATGGTACCTATGCCTTCAAACGCATGCCCTTTGGCCTTTACAATCCACTTGCAACATTTCAGAGATGTATGATGTCAATCTTCTATGACATAGTGGAAGAATTTGTAGAGGTATTCATGGACGATTTCTCTGTGTACGGTGATTCTTTTGATAAATGCTTGCAAAATTTAGATCAAGTCCTAGCTCGATGTGAAGAGAGAAATTTGGTGCTGGACTGGGAGAAGTGCCACTTTTTGGTAAAGAAAGGAATTGTCCTTTTCCACAAAGTGTCATGTAGAGGACTTGAGGTAGATTTTGAAAAAATTAAAGTGATTAAAAAGTTACCACACCCAGTTACAGTGAAAGGAGTGCAAAGTTTATTAGTGCATGAAGGTTTCTACAGATATTTTATTCATGATTTCTCAAAGTTTTCATGCTCAATGCGCAAACTATTAGAAAAAAAGCCAAGTTCGATTTCAGGGAAGATTGTAAAGAAGCATTTTAGAAGCTACAAAAGAAGTTGATTGACACACCTATTTTGATTTCTTCGGATTGGGAATTGTTGTTTGAATTGATGTGTGATGCTAGTGACGTGGTTGTAGCAGACAAGATATTTTGCTCTATTTACTAAGCTAGTAAAGTCTTGAATGTACCCAAATAAATTATATAGTCACTGAAAAGGAGATGTTAGCAGTGATGTATGCATTTGATAAATTTAGAGCATACTTGGTGGGCACAAATTTTATTATTCACACTGGCCATGCGGCCATCAAATATCTCTTCACTAAAAAGGATACAAAGTCTAGGTTAATCTCGTGGATTTTGTTATTGCATGAATTTGACTTAGAGGTTCGTGATTATAAAGGAGTAGAAAATCAAGTTGCAGACCATTTGTCAAGGTTAGAAACGCATAATCATATCGTTGAAGAATCTCTCTGCATTCGTGAAGAGTTTTTGAATGAAAAATTATTGTCTATAAAGGAGTGTGAAGTTCCTTGGTATGCGGACATTGTAAATTTTTTGGCAAGTAGCTTTTATCCTCCAAAAAGTACAATTCAATAGAGGAAGAAACTACTTTATGATTCTTGTGTTTTTATATGTGATGAGCCTTATCTTTTCAACAAGTCTCAAATGTTATTATACAGAGATGCATTCCGGAAGTTGAATTCA
This sequence comes from Capsicum annuum, assembly GCF_002878395.1. NCBI lineage: Eukaryota > Viridiplantae > Streptophyta > Magnoliopsida > Solanales > Solanaceae > Capsicum > Capsicum annuum. The sequence continues at coordinate 361,621 of NW_025892772.1, forward strand.
CACAAGTACTACAAAAATATCATTCATCCCCTTATGGTGGCCATCATGAGGGTTAAAGAACCGTAAGAAAAGTGTTGCAATCCATCTTCTTTTGGACAACATTGTTTTGAGATGCAGTAGCTTTTGTAAAGAATTTCGATCAATGCCAAAGGTTGGGAATGGTTTCAAGGCATCATGATATGCCCTTAAACAACATCCTTGAATTGGAAGTATTTGATGTTTGGGGGATTGATTTTATGGGACCATTGCCACCATCAAATGGTAATTCATACATCATAGTGGTAGTTGATTACATATCTAAATGGATGAAAGCTTCAACTTGTCCTACTAGTGATGCAAGAGTAGTGTTGAAGTTCATGAAGAAGCAAATATTTTCGAGGTTTGGTACTCCAACAGCTATAATAAGTGATAGAGGTACGCACTTTATTAACACTTAGTTCAAGAATATTTTAGGTAAATATGGTGTTAGGCATTAGGTGGCCACTGCGTATCATCCACAAATGAGTGGACAAGTTGAGGTCTCCAACCAGGAGATTAAACAAATACAGTAGAGGACGGTAAATGGGCAATGAAAGAATTGGGCTGAGAAGTTAGATGATCTATTATGGGCATACTAGATAGCGTATAAGATGCCTATTGGTACTTTCCCATATCGTTTGATTTATGGGAAAGTATGTCATGTACATATTGAGCTTGAGCATCAAGGTTATTGGGCGGTTAAAAAGTTGAATTTTGAGATGAAAGCCGCGGGAGAAAAGAGATTGTGTCAGCTCATTAAATTTGATGAATTTCATCTCAATGCTTATGAGAACACAAAGATTTACAAGGAGAAAACCAAGAGATGGCATGATAGATAGATTCAAGATAGAGTGTTTGAACCCGGACAACTTGTTTTGCTATTTAATTTGAGATTAAAGTTGTTTCCAGGAAAATTATGGTCTAAGTGGTCAGGGCCTTTCAAAGTAGTACAAATGACACCTCATGGAGCGATTGAGTTATGGAACAAGGAGAATACTGTGAAGTTTCTAGTAAATGGACAACATGTGAAGCATTACTGGGATGATCATGGAGTTAAGCACAATGTGTCCATCACTTTTACTGAGGAGTGAGACTGAGCCAAGTCGTGCCACGATGTAAAATAAGTCGATGTGTAGGAGGAAACCCACAAATGTAATGTAATGGGTAGTTTACTTTTTAGATTTTAAGGACAAAAAGAAAAAAATATAAAAAGATGAGTCATTCCATGAACGAAAATAAGGCACTTGTTGGGGGGGCAACCCATTTTTTCTTACATGATTTTGTTGTTTTTGGTTGATGTACAGAAATAAGAAACTTGGTGGAGGTAGAAAATATGAGATGCTGATGAACATTGACCTTTTAGTAAGTAAATAGGTGATACATGGTGATAAAAAAGTAAGGGGTAAGAAAAGATGCATTAAAATATGGGAAATTTAGCCTTAGAAATTTTTTTGGATGCAATTTCCAGTGGATCGATGCTATCTTGATACGTAGCACTAATGTGCATCATGCCCACACTTAGAAAAATTTTCTAAGGCTATTTCTAGTGAACTTCCACAGTGACAACGCGTCCCATTGGTCCTACAACGTGTTACCCATCACTTCACGTTGGTTGTCATCTAGGTAACACTTAGAATAATTATTTGAGGCAACTTCGAGTGTGATGACACGGACTCGACTTGTTGCATTGATTCTTCAATGCAATTTCTGACACATTGTGTCATCTGCATCTATCGATAACAAGTTAAATCTAATTTACCACCTCACTCATTTTCCCCACACTCCCTAAACCCTAGCTGCGCCTCTCCATTTTTCCAAAACCCTAAATTTGCTCCCTTTTGAGGTTTTGTCCTTTCTGGGCAATAACAACAAGACTCAACTTCATCCTCATCCTTTCAACTAAGACCAAGGTAAGCTTTAATATTTTGTCTTATGGATCCAAGTGCTCTACATAATGTCACAAGTTGGTTTCATTAAAATTTGTGATATAAAAATTAGCTTGAATTGAAGTTAAATGTCCAATGTTTTGTGTTTAAATTATTTGAACTTTCATTGAATGTTAATTTACAATCTAGTTGGAGAACATTAGGGGGTTATGGTGACATGTTGTTGTTGTTTGTTTGCTCTTTCTCACGTGGGAAGCTAATGTACTATGAAATGGGATTCTTGATTTAACTGATTTGGTTACACTTGATTTAACTGATTTGGTTACACTAAGGGTCTGAGATTTAAATTGATAGATAATTGAGTGTTTTGCTGCACCAAGTGTTGAATTTCAATGATTTAGGATGTGCTTGATTCACAACATAATAGAAAATAAGTGTGGGGTGGATATCAATCATACACTACCTTAGTAATAGCTATTAATTTCTTAATTGGGTGCTATTGATGTGAGATCAGGGTTAACATGTACAGGAACATAGGTAAAAGTGTTGAAGAGGCGTAATATAATAATGAATCCCTATTTTCTCTATACAAGTTAGAAGTCACTAGGTTAGTTTGATGAGATTTGTTTAAACTGCCATATCCTTGAGATGAAATTTTTTTTTGATGCTAGAAAATTGACGATGGTAATTGTGTTGAACAAGGGAAGTTTGAGTACCTTGAGTCCTTCTTTTATAAACCTATGCTAGAAATTAAGTGTAGGGTAAGTTTTACTTAATGGTTGCTAGTTTCGAAGGTGTTTTCTTTATGTATTTGTGGGTTGTTATGTTTGATCGGTACAATGTCGAGTAACCATAAACGACGAAGCAAGGGGAAGAATATAGTTGGTAGGTCTGAGCCCAGGCATAAGAGGAACCGCCCAGCTGATCGTGTGCCCTTAGCCCCACATGTTCCTATGGGTCAAAGGAGGTTCAGGACCAAGGCTGTGGTTGAAGCATGGAGAAAATGGTATTTGCAACATAAAGAGTCAAAATATTCATCCAATCAATTCATTAATAGGGCAAGGCTAATGAAAGAATATCCATCTATGGTGCGAAGAATAGAGTTGCAACACATGAATTTCCTATCTGAGAAGCCAGCAGAATGAAACTTAAGCTTAGTGAGGGAATTCTATGCGAATTGGAACCCAAAAGACTCTGAGGTTGAGGTACGTGGTTATGTGATCACTTTTACTACTAATACTATTAATAAGCTGCTAGGTAGACCCTTATGGATATGGAGCCATTGAAGAGAATGATTATTGAGCCACCATATCAGCACATCTATCATCTCCTTTGCGACACTCATTCAACGGCTAGGTGGATTCACCATAAAGAGGGTGTCACTCATGTATCACTCCCATTTACTCATTCCAACAAGGAGACTCGTTTATAAGCAAGAATTATATATGCCTGCTTTGTTCATGCTACACATTTGATGGAGGTGACTCGTGGTAGGATTTGTATTATCATTGCTATGATGCATGAAGATGTGGATTTGAATGTTGGTGCAATTATTTTTTCTGTGATGAGAAAGGCTAGATTCTTAGGGGGTTGCAGATATGGTTTTGGTAGGTTGCTGACTAGATTTATGAGGTAGCAGGGTATGCTCGAGGAGGAGGTAGATTATATATCACCTGTTGGTGATAGGCCATTGGATTTTTCCTGCACTACGTAACATGCTCCTCATTGTGTGAATTTGACTATGCCCGTGCGTCAAGGCCAGAATGATGAGATCATAGCCCGTATGTATGGGCTCACTATGTTGGAGTTGAAGACTAGGGGGCGTCCAGCTACCCAATAGGATATTTGTGCTGTCGAGTTGGACTACCCATTAGGACCACATACTCAAACAATGCTGCACATTGGCCTAATTTGTATGAGCTATTGGATGATGACGTCCCCACGAACAAGGAGAGACGCATGGGTTATTCTGACGATGAGTCATTGGATGACGAGCAGTCATATGATGATGATTTAGGCAATGACTTTAGAGACGATGATAGTGCTGATAATAATGTAATGGCTTAGGTGACATTTGACTGAGCAGGGAGTACGATGCCATCCTTCCTTATGCTTATTGCTAGCACTGGGATAGTGCTACATTTAAGAGTGGGGTCGTTGGTCTTTGACCTTCATCTTTAATTTGTAATTTCTGAATTCTGTTGGGTTTTGGTTGAACAATTTCTATTTCTGTTTTATGTTTTGTTGGGTTTGTAAGTTGACATTATTTCCCTTTTTGGAAAATTTAGTTTAAAATGTTTGCTTTATTTTAACTCTTTGTGGTAATTTTCATAATACAGTAATTATATGTGCCGTTTTGTCAATTCTCGTTACGCAACATCATATTGAGTTTCCTTCCCCTATGATAGATGAATGATAACCGTCTTAAGGGGAGTGTGTCTTTAGACGCTGAAAAAATGATAGGACCCCGATTGTGACTTTTGAGAATGTTTTGTGTTGGGAAAAATGCTTTATTTTTAGATGTTAAATCCCAACAAGTGTAGTTCAATTTGATTGGCTTAGTGTTAAATTTGATAAAGAGCAATATCAGAACCCATAAAGATCCGACTTGTTTCTTAGCATGCACTGAGGGAGTGAGTGTTTGTTTATATTCTACACAGATAGGAATGACTAGAAATTTCCCAGTGTATTTACAAAGCTAAATAAAGGGTGTTGTGGGTAGGAAGTGATTTAGGCATTTCTTTGTTAACCGAATTGTAAAGACTTTATTTACTTACCCTTATGCATGACCTTAGTTAGCCCCGTTGAGCCTATAGCCTGATTTCTTTGGTGGCCTCATCCGTAACCGAATCCTTTCTTTGATTGAATTTAATTCGATCCATAGTCCCTAAGCACTTTCATACAAATAATGGAATAAGAGGGGAATGTGAAATTTAAGAAGGAAAAAGGTGAAAGTGAAGCTCGAAAAAAGTGTTCATTGTGTATTTAATTATAACGCTTAGGAGTAAGAAAAAATGTGAGATAAAAGTTTCAGTTATTATTTCCCAGTTTTTGTTACAATGAACCTATAGTGGTGGCCCTGGTCTATTAAGGACAATGTGCACCTTAACTAAGGCAAATCTCTTAAGTTGAGGGTGGCTACTATAGGGGTGCGTAACAATAATTAGGGTGTGAGGAAAAGCTGAGAATTAAATTATGATGTAAAAAGAAAAATACTCCTATCTCAGGGTTGGTAATGTGCTTAAAAAGATTAGGGTGAAACAATGGATGTGTAAAGATAATGAAATGAAAAGTTGGGTCGATAAAATGTGATGTTGATTGCAGACGGTTATGTATTAAAGTGCTTAGGAAGACTAGTCATTATTTCCCAAATAGTTCCTTCCCATCCCTTAGCCTGCATTATAACTATGAAAGACCTAATTGATCCTACATGTCAACATCTGACTATTATTGGAGTATTACACTAAGGGCAAGCCTAGGGTTCATCACCTATTATGTATGCCTTCTTTATTGAGAGCGAGTGATTGAATTTTGATATTCCCCTCATGATATATAGTGAAAAATTATAAGAGATAGGGGGAAACTTTCTTGTTGTGAGGGTGCATGCGGATAAAAGCCTGATTTCTTATTGTATTGCTTGATTGCGTACTTCTATTAAGTTTACTAATGAATTAAATGTCACTGTTGGGATAATGAAGTTAAAATAAAATGTTCATGTGCCCAACGCTAGCATGACTCTTAGGTTATGATTAGAAGGTTTGGTGATTATGCTGTGTGAAGATGTTCGAGGACGGACAAGGTTTTAAGTGTGGGGTGATGATCTTGGGTGTATTTATATGTCCAAACACCGTTATTTATCCACATTTGGATTTGTTTTGAGAATAAAAATTCTGTTAATATATTGAGTTTTGAGCTAAATTGTGTTTCGTGGCTCCAATATGATTAGAGATACAGGGTAAATTTCCCATAGATTCTGACGAAAATGGGATGCATATCACGAAGACGTGAAAGATCATATTGATCAAGTCCAAGAATATGTGTAGATGCACGAAAGCAAGAATAAAAAAAGGACCTGAGGAAGTATGAGAATTAAGAGAAGAAATGGAGAAACATTCCAATGATGCGACGCTATCTCAACGCATCGCGTCGACTGGTAAGCAAAAATTTTATGAGCAACTTCTAGTTCATCGACAATTTCGGTGAAACAACGCGATATCAACGTGTCGCATCATGTGTTGAAGAAGTTAACTTAGTCATATTTTTCAAGGCAAATTTCAGTACATTAACATGATGTTGATGTGACGCGTTGGATGGGAAGATGCGATTAGCGACGCGTCGCATTAAGTGTACAGATCTGGTGAAATTTTTTAAAGTATAAAAGGAACACGTGACCACAATTCCAAACACTTTTGGCAAGCATAGCAGCAGCGGAAAATCATAGAATTCTTTCTTTTAGGGTTCTTAATATTTCTTTCGAACTTCCTTACTTCAAGATTAATTTTGGGTATAATTAATTACTTTTTTTTAATGTTTAATTTAAACATGAGTGGCTAAATACCCTTGTTCTGGGGTTGAGGCCAAGAGCATGATTACTCTTTGATATTCTTTATAGTAGTTTCTTTTTGGATTATTATCTGGGTTGCTCTTAATTTCTTGTGCTTACTATTTTGATTAGTGGCCACCATTAGAATAAATTCATATTTCTACGTGGATCCAGGACGAGAATTGTGGTATAGAACAAAGAAATTAAGAAGCAAGGTTCTTACCCTTTTATAAAATAAGGGGTGTGAATTAGCATGTAGGACATAAAAATACCTAGAAGCCTTGTTTGGTTCAATTGGAAGAAGATAACTTTATGAATCTAGAAGAATTATTGTACCTCTGCGGGAGTTGTAGCTGCAATATTGAATAGATAGAAGATTTGAGGTCGGGAGACCAAGATTGTAGCCTAAACCTTTTGAACCAACAACCCGATAACCAATTAGAATGCTATAAGAATAGTGATTTTTATGATTGTTCAAAAATCCTCAACCCTGTAATTCTTGTCATTACTGTTTACAACTGTTGTCTGCTTCGCACTAGTCATAAACTTTTATTTCTTAGTTAATGATTTACATTTTTATTCTTAATTTCAAAACCATCTTGATACTTTACAACATTTACTACTCATTCTCTAAAACTAAAAGTTGGTGGAATTTCTAGTTGCTAAGTCCTCGTGGGAATGATAACTGGTTGTCTAAATAACTATATTAGTTGTACGACCGTATGCACTTGCGTGTGCGTCTGAGTCGCAAGAACAACCTGCCAGTTAGGTGACGACTCATCAACTTAGTCGTTACTTTCAGGTTGGGATTTTCCAATTACTGATCCAGGCTGATGACTAGAGCTGATGGCTCGTCACTTAGTTGATGGCTCGTCAGCTTAGTCGTCACCTAAGTGATGGCTTATCAACATAGTCATCACTTAGTTAACAGACAGATATTTCGAAGTAAAATGAGCATAACTTTCTACTCTACTATTGGATTAAGGTAAAACCATTTGTGTTGGAAATAAGACTCAAAGATATTTCATTTGGTATATAGTTGGCCATGTAACACATTATATACTTGGATTAATGGTTGTTGGAAATTGATCCAAGTTGACACATTCACTAAAACTTATTCGATAGAAATGTTCTCAACTCATCTTTTAGTTAGGAGGTTTACATGATCTCACTCGACCTCGAAATATGTTACAACACTATACATTCGATCATCACACTTATATTGACACAGAACAATTAGGTTCAGATCTATGCACTTAGGAACGACGATTTGAATTCTAGCCCAAAAATGTGGGGTTGTTACAATAAACTACTAATAACACATCCTTTCTCTAAATAGAAAAGTTCCAATGGCTCAAGTTGTACCGCTCCTAACAGTATAAAAGTTCAATCTCAATCACATCATGAGGATATCAACTCCATAGATAAAGAAGTCCAAATCATAGAATTACTCACATAAAGGAGAAAAAATGCAGTGCTACACAATAATATGGTCAGTAGACAATGCTGAACGGTCCACCTCGTATACATCCTCCGAGCCTAAGCTTCAAAGACTACCCATGGGGGGTTCACAACCCATATACTAAACACAAATCTCATCAACAAGCCTTGTTGATTTTCCCTGGACTAAACTATTTTATAAAGTGGTAAGTTTTCTTTCGCAAAGAAATCAATATTAATAGTAATGCCAAATCCATGAACAACAATATACTATGTGAGTATGCATGATCATGGAAAACACAATGATATCTAACAGTTAACTCAACAATGTATAAGTAAAACTCGAATCCAGCAATTACTCAGGTAGTTCATGATACAAGTCAAGATATACTAGAAAACTACACAAATCCCCATAATGATATCACAATAGGAAAGAAGCAATTAAGGTATCAATAATATAAACTCAAGACCCCACTCAAGCATCACAATGATAATGATTCCTCAAAACAACCATTAGTACACAAACAAGACCAGCAAAAAACCCCTCTTCGGCAATATAATAATAACAATCAATCTCAAAAGATGAAAGCAATGACATATTTTCCAACGCATAGTATGTTTTACAAGATCATCCTGAAGGGTGTTACACCTAATACCATTGGTTATTTTCACAACTAAGAAAGAAAAATAAAATAAAAAAGAAGAAAAAAGTAAAAAGCACATATACTCTGAAAGAAGATTTAATTAGTCCCAATACCATACATGATTTTAAGAAAATAAATGATAAAACAGTCACCAGTAAAACACATAAAATTGAAAAATTCGGTTAAGTGATGTCCTGCTACTCTTTTGATTAAACAAATGCAGAATATCGTTAAAAAATTCCAAAAATTGAAACACATTTCATAAGGTATGACTTTAAAAAATAATGTTTCATTTCTTCATAATTTTTAGATCATTGAAGGGGAGCTTTGGAGTAATTGGTAAAGTTGTCTCCATATGACTAGGAGGTCACCGGTTCAAACTTTGAAAGCAGCCTTCGGTGGAAATGAAAGGTAAGGCTGCATCAATAAACCCTTGTGGTTGGGCCCTTCCCTGGACCCTACATATAGCAGGAGCTTTAGTGCACCGGACTTCCCTTTTTTATAATTTTTAGATCACAATTATACAAAATTTGGATCATAAAGCGCACACAATTGCATTTGATTTCGGATAAGTTATCAAAATATTAAATTCACATGACATAAATTAAGAAGCCCTTAAATCTTCAGTCAGTTCATCCTCGAACCCTAAACTTCCTACATAAAAATCTAACCGTAAACCCTAAACTCTAAATTATTAGGACTCAGAAACCAAGAAAAATCATTCGAACATGTAACATAAGAAATAATAACATAAACACAATAAATAACTAATAACATATGTATTAATATATAATTGTCAAATTTAATAAAAAACAAAAATCCTAAATCGAAAGATAAACTTTAAAATCCCTAAAATAGTTAACACAAAATCCTAATATATATATATAACGAAAATAACTAATATCCGTTGTTTTAACACGTGTTTTTAAGATTTCAAGGAATAAAAAAAAAGCACTAAAATTTTCTAAAAAGCTAATTCTAACCGCTAATTAACAATAAATACTAGAAATCTTACAAAAGAGGAACAAAAACACACATAGTAAAAGAAGAATAACAGAAGAACATCATTTCTACATACACAATATTTAGATAAGGCAAGATAGATATTATAAACTTTGTGATATTTATTCGTCCATAATAATTCTCTACTCGCTTGCATTGTTGAACAAGTGAAATATTTTAAAAAACGAGTGGATTGGGATCAAATTAAAATATAGTCATTAAGTTTATTAACATTGAAGAACATAATTGGATATCATACTTTGTTTTATCTAAACTAAAATAAAGTATAATTTCTTAATAACTTTTAGGGCGTAAGAATGTAAAGTTTGGATAACACTTCCAAAAAAAAAAAAAAAAAACACATTCACCTTAACATTTAATTCCAAATAAGGAATCAAGAAATAAAATATTTAGCACAATAAATTCAAAAGAAGATCTAGATATATATTCTTTTAAGATTTCAATAGCAAGAACGACTTTTTACATCTAAACTCAAGATATTTAATTCATTTTTTATTAAGATTAAAATAAAAGTGACCGATATTAATTCTTTATGCTTGCTCCTTAAGTAAAAAATGATTCATTTATATTTGAATAGTTTTTTCAAAATGGGTTTTACTTCTTCAATATAATTATAGATAGGGATATAATTTCTTAGAAGTATGGTTTATTAGTGTCACAGTCTAAAAATGGGTCATGATGGTTGTTATCGTGGCTTAGCATTGATAAGGCAATGACCCAAACTAATAAAGGAAAAAGTGAAATCAATAATAATGTAAACCAAAGCGAGACTTCTTGAATGAAGTTGAACCAATAACAACACAATAATAGCAAAAATATGAAAAAAAAAAAAACAGTACATATCCCAAAATCTGGTGACAAAATGCAAAAGCATCTATTACAATATCCAGAAACTTAAAATACACATTTCCCTCTGGGTCATAAACAAAAACAAGTAGGGTTAGGTGAGGTCTAGATTATCCCTGAGCTCTAAAGCTAACCAGTACCTCAAAAATCTGAATCTTCGAACAAATCAACTTGAATACGTGGTGCTCAAATTAGGATCTACACTAAAAGGCACAATAGGGATTAGTACGGTTCATTTGTACTCAGTAGGTATTTTAAGTCAACTAAGTAAAGTAGAAAATAATATGAGTAAAGAAAACTATGAGCACGTCATCTGTAAACAAAAAAGTTCTGAACGGTAGCTCACACTATCTCCACTAATAGTTCTATATAAATATTGGAAAAAAGTGTGTATAAATACACGTGAAAAGTACACAAAATAAAATACAATTCAAGAAGATTAAAAAAAATCACGAAAGATGCGTATGCAATACAATGAGGATGGGATGAATGGTGAAACTAATCGAATTAGTTTTCTTATACACCTATCGATCTTACAACTTCTAGGTAGGACACGAAGGGGGGGAGGGGGAGGTGGGTCGCAACTAATATAGTATAATTCATATTTCAATCTCAACCAACCTCTCTGGCTCATGTTCACGGAGAGGATTTTCATAAAATGGTCTCATTTTCTTTTAAAAATAATGTTTCTTGGTGGTACTAGTATCTCATGAATGTATATGTATGGAATGAAGATATAATGCTCACAATCAACTCTATATGAAATATCTGATTCATCCAACATGTATATATGTCCACAATTCATGATTATCAACTCTAATTAGGCAACATCATAATAAATATCCATGTAAGACATTTTTTAGATCATACCGACCTTAACTTAAGTATTTCTATCATGATAAAGGCAATAATTGCTCAAAAGGGCCTAAAATAATAATTCAAGCCCCCACATGGACATTATATCTAGACTAAAGGCTAATGATATCAAATAAATTTCCCATATGGGCAATGCACAATATTCGATATCTCAAGTTAGCAATAATAGAATATAAGTTTCCACATAGGCACACAACAATAATAATAATTTCGAAATATAAAATACATAGTCTTTTTTTTCAACTCATAAAAATCAACTATCAGACTCAATATGAATAAATTAAGTCATAACCTACTTCCAAACAGAAAATTTTGGCCTAAAGTGTTTTAATACAGAGCTTTTTCCTTACGAATGACCTCGAAAACAACTACAACATTCAAATATAACATCTAGGCATATAAAGAATGCTAAAGATATCCATATTGCTCAAATTCAAGTCGGGTCTAAAATGGTTTCCAGAAACGAGTTTTAAAATGAAAAAGATAAAATTGAAGTTTTATTTATAAACACATTCTCAAAGATTATATGAGTCTAAGATTAAAAACTTATGCAAAAATGACTTTAAAATGAGGTTCAAATTGAAGAAAACTATTTTTTAAGCTTTACTGGTAAAACTCTCAAAATCTCATTTCAAAAATCATGATTAACAGGTGTTTTCAAAGATAAAATCAATGAAAAATAATAGTGATATGAGTTTAGAGGTTACCACACAAAACATGGCGAAAAAACCCTCAAAAATTATCTTTTCTGGAGTTTGGAGGTCCAAAAATAGTGAAAAGATGAGAAAAGAGGGTTATATACAGTGGTTGTTGCTTTAGCGGCTCAATGACTGCTGAAGCGGTCACCAATAAAATGATAGGATACAACTAAAGCAGTCACTGCTAGAGCGACTTGTTGGCACTTAAGCAGTTTATCCTTCAGCAAATAATTGGCCGCTTAAGCGACTGCACCATTTGATGCCTTGTACTAACCAATTTGGAAATCGTAAAGTTCCCAATCGGATCATCAAGATTTGTTCTAAATCCAACAAAAATTAACCATATATGCTGTCAGGATATTTTGATGTTCCAGACTCAATGACGACGTTAAATTTTTGTAAAATAAATTATTTTTAAATAAATTAACTCCCGGGACTCCCTTTTCACTATTTTACAAGCGAATGGTTGAAATGCAAGATAAAGATTTTGAACCCAAATCAACCCTAATTCTAATCCAAATTTGACATTCTGGGTCTAATGAGACTATCTAAATTATCATCTGACATTCATAATAACAAATATTAACCAAAGTAAGTTATATGACTTTTAAATCCTCTAAAAACTACAAACTCACCAAAATCATTTTCGATCGCATTGAAGATCGTGTCAACCATCTCTACACTCCCCAATCAATATGTAGCAACTACAAAAAGTCAAAATAGTCAAAACACATCTAAAGCAGAATTTCACAATTCGGGTCATTATAATTTGTATTACCAATTTATCTCTAAATTCTAAATCGCACATATAAAAACATAAAAACAATAGCACAATGTTATACAAATAATAAAATATGGATTGACACATAATTATTAGATTAGCCTGAAATAATAATCTTAACTCAAAAATAAACTTTAAAAAAATTCTAAACTAGTTAAGACCAAATTGTAACACATAAAAGAATGAATATCAAGTGTTTCAAGATGTGTTTTCAAAGAATCATTAAGAAATGAAATTCTTATGTTAAAAAATAACATAGGAACCTTGAAAAAGGTTGACCCTGAACTATATCACAAAATACTATAAATCTTACAAGAATGGAATAAAAATACACATAATCGGAAAAGGACACTAAGAAAATAACATCTTACAACATTTAAAAAAAAGAAAGATAGATAATATTAGGTTTGATGATATTAACTTGTCCGTAATTCACTCCTTCTACATCAACCAACAAGTGATAACATTATTTATCCCTTTTACCTATTTTAAATAATAAAATTAAGATTATTACACATAACATTAATTGATTAGCTAGAATTATTCTCAACACAAAAAGTAAAAATCAGAAAACAACTTATCTTTCATACTCAGTTATTGTTAAGGGTATTCAAGACCAAATTTTTTGTTATTTATAATGATATATAATTTATAAGTGCAACATAACTTTTTAGCTAAGGATATCTAGTAAATGTTATGCCAGTACATATATTAACAATAATAACAAATTTAATATAATTTCAAAAGATATAGCAAGAATATTAAATGGCTACATGATGTTAGATCTAATATTGTCTAGTTCTAATCAATGTGAGACTAGCAAGAGTTTATCTCCTAATTAAGAAAAGTTCATATTGTCTTTTACATGAGATCAGTAATGATTACAGCTGTCTCCCAAGGAATCTTTCGTCCAGAAGCACATGACCATGAGAATATCATATCAATAAATATTTTAGGTTGAATAGTCATTGTTAATTTCTTCCAATTAAGCCTTAGTGATGAGAAACCTCATTCCAGCAATGTAAATCTAATACACAGTGTAAGAAATTTTACTCTAGTACTATATAACTACTAAAACTACTAAGTAAAATATATTATACTCTACAAGTTGCAACAGAAGTACTGCCATGCTTGTTATATTCTAGGAATTTGCAATTGAACATATACCAACATAGTTAGTATAGAAAAACAAGCAAAATCACAGAAAAATAGTAATCATAATAACATTGGTTGAAGAAATTTAGTCTGTAAAATAAAAGGAATATAAAAAGACCGTGCTATTAAAGCTAATCCCTTTTCAGGAATAGCAATTGAACTAGGTCTGTACAGCAAAAGAAAGATTAAACAACAAAAATATTAAAGTTAATCCATTTTTCTGAGTATTAGCCATTGTCACTACAATGGTACAGAATGTAAATCTAAATGCTTTAAAGGATTTTCTATGTCAAATCTACCAGCATAGATGACAAATTCAACTAGGGTTAGAAGAGCACCATGACAAACACAAACTATGTTCAACTGTTGTCCCATCTTATATCCATATAAAAATCCTTCATTCCTCTTTCCGTTTGGTATGCCACCTCTTTTGGAAATGAAAGGAAATTTGAGAATGAGGTTCCTGAGAATCTCTATAGTACTTTACCACTTTTTCCAGATAAGATTGATCTTCTCTCCAATGATCAGCCATTGACTAAAGGTCTTACATTAGTATTACCAGTTGGACCTATAATGAAAAGAAGTGTAGGATATATATTGTTGGGTAAATATAAGTATCAACAACTAAAAATAGACTGCAATGATTCAATACTTAAGGTAGATTTTACTTGATATACGAGATCTTAGGTAGAGAAAGGTAATATTTTAGTAGGTAATTTAACACTCCAGGTAGAGCAACAGATGAAATTGGCATTACATACGAGTTGAGATGCAATATAATACAAACCAAAATCACACCTTCGGGATAGTACTTGTTCATGTTCTAGTAGGCTTCAACCTCCATTCTTTCAAGATCAAAATCACACCTAAATTAAGTAATAATAATTTTCTTTCCAATTCTTAAATAAACTATCAAGTATTAGATTATAATCACTAATAAATGTAATCAAAATGTGAGCATCTACAATTTTATTTAACTAATGTGAAATTAAAGATTTATACAAAGATAATATCCATGATGAATACTGAGTGTATTGTTTGAGTAAGATGCTGGCTACCTACTCAAACTAAAATCTCACCATTTCATACAAATTAAACTAGAATAACATATATTCAACACCTTGAGATTTGATAACTTTGATTCTTTTCTCATTTCTAATTTTTCATATTTTAGAAAGATTAGACCAAACATCGGTATACTATGTTACTAGTATAAAGAACACTTTGAAGTAGCTAGCCGATACCTGTACCTAGGGCAATGTTAACTACACCAAAATAGTAAAAAAGTGTTTTTTCTTGTCAACTACGCATTACGTTGAAAACATGTTTCGTGGAATTGAAAGAATTTACTATTCAATGTTGATGATTTTACATAAACAATTAGAGGGAAAATAGTAATTAGTACATACTTTTGATGCAAATTCAACTTGTCTTGTTATTTCTGAAGATTTTTCAAAAAGTTGAGTTTTAAAAAATTCTAACACTTGAAAAGTCTCTTAAAAAATAAAAATCGTCAATGAAATTAACTAAAAAAACAATTAATATTATAAAATAGTGGTGGATAAAAACAATTTAATTTTTGATACCTTGAAGAAGTTGTTTTCTTTGAAACTCAGTAACTCCTGAAGAATCACCTTCTAGTTATCCTTCTGCAAACGAAAAACATCTTCTACAAGATCCACAATGACTATAACAACGTACATTCTCCTCATCAGCTGGTTCTTTAACAACATTAATTTTCTTCATTCTATCCAATTTATTATTATCATCTGCATCCATATACTTTTAAGAAGGTAGCTCCACCCTGACTGTCATGACCCGAACTAGGGCCTGACCTTGACAGACATCCCGAACTATGAAGGCCCAAATGTCCTACTCTATCTGGTAGTCATGCATAACATTCATATAATAACAGAATATGTGGAAATACAATCTGGTATGAAAACATGGTCATTAACTCTGAGTTTCAAGACATGAGAATGAAAGTTACAATTCAAAACATCTGAATAAGATCTGACTCTATCTGCGAAATCTCTACTACATCTTAAAATTGTTCTGAAAACTGGGACAAGGCCCCCAGTAGAACAAAATAATGAAATAACATAATCTGAAATAACAAGCCTTCTAGAAGAAAGAAGGCTCATCATTGAATGGATCAATTTTCTCTGGAATACTCTACTGATTAGCTGGACCCTTGGACTGAGCATCCGAACCTGGGAGATAGGAGGTCAATACAGATATACTGGTACGCAGAGAAGATCTAAAATACTAATTTATATTCAACATATATGAGAGTAATTTAAAACAGTTCATAAGCATATCATATAGTAAAAAATTTCATGGGCATTTTCGAAAGACACTGTAAAATCATTTGAACTCTGTGACATTCTTCATTTTACTTTTGTGCTAGGTGGTATATCCTACAACTGTAAAATTCCACGGGCTATATATAATTCTCCATTGACTCATCGGGAAAGCCTCCAACCCAAGTATGCCGCTAGATTTGGAGTCTCTGACTCTACTACGCCACACGGCCGTCGCCAATGAAAAATAATATACCCGGATCGGCAAATCACGATTTTAGGCTAAGAGTTACTTGAACTAAAGGCGTCTTCGGGTAACCACCTAACCCTCTTTAAGCCTATTTTTAACTCTTTAAAGCATGCATTCTTTGTAAACATATTGTGAAAACATACTCTGTTATGGCATACATGTTTATGGTATCGTCATACCATTAACTTGCAAGTCACGTCTCTGAGCCACTAATAGCATATAATAATCTCTGTTTTCAAAACATAAGTTTGGGACCACCATATCAATAAATCAATTCAAAGAAACTCTTTCTCCAACCTCATGTAAACACATGCAAGACACTCTCTTTGTCAGGCATTTCAATAATACAAGGTGGTCATGTCAAATTTCTCAATCACATGTAACTCTTTCTCATTTAAAATAAGGGTGTAATTATATCAAGAAGCTCCCTCTCATCATCTGTAAATCACGCTCAAACACTAAGATATTGAGAACACTAGTTTCAAAACCATGAATCATGCATTTCAAATCCTTCACAATAAGATCATAAACTTGAATTTATCATAAGAGAGGGACTTCATAATCTATGCTCTCAAATAAATCTTGAATTTTAATTTCATACATATACATATACTTGTAAATCAATGAAAGGGAATGAGGCCTAAAGGCCAAAACAACAACATCAATAACATGCATAAAGCATAATAAAAATTATGGATTTCAAACCCCTTTAACAAATAGATTGAGTGTTTTCAACAAGCCCATGCATTTTTAGGATAAACCCCACGTACCTAAATTTAGAAATCTGATAAGGGATGAAAAATACCTAATATACTCTTAATGAGATGAATAAAAAATGTAACTGGGAGCCCGATTTCATGGGCCACCGCGACATGCCACAATCGCGGTGGCTCACTGAAAATTGACAAATTAGATTCTTCAGGTCATCGCAATGTGAAGCCATCGCGTTGTCCCACTGGTTGGACCTAAAACTTCACCGCGATGCACCACAATTGTGTTATGCTACTAGAATTTGACAATTTCTAAATAGGCCCCCTCTGCAGTGCGCCAAGAACCAAAATGATGATGTTTTATGACTAGAAGTTAAATTAGCCATAACTTCTTGATCGGGTATCGGATTTCAGCAAATCTTATATCGACGGAAAGCTCATTCAATTTTCCACGTGATAAAAAGTAAAAATTAGGGAAATTATATATTGTTTAAACTTTACTCACTTTGGAAGTCAAAAATGAGATTAAGTTTCTTTGACACAATTCTAGTCATTTAACTCTAAGAGCATATTACCACGACCTAACGCATGGACGTATTTTTCCGAGGTGTTACATTATCCCCCATTGGGATCATTCATCCCCGAATGATGACGCGAAACACAGATAAGCATGATTTAAAGTATACTAAGGCCATAAAAGAATAAGACAAGGATTGTACATTCCATTTCATTATCAACCAAATCAAACAAGTCTAGGTATCTATCTCCCATGTCATTTTATGATTCCCAAGTTGCTTCCTCAACTTTCTGATTTCTCCGCAACACCTTAACCGATACTATCTCTTTGCTCCTCAACTTTCGAACTTGGCGATATAAGATTACAATAGGTTCCTCTTCATATGATAATAAGTCTGTCACCTTGATCTCCTCTATAGGAAACACTAGGGAATTGTCTCCAATATATTTCTTCAGCATAGATATGTGAAATACCAGATGAACAGAGCCCAAAATTGTAGGCAACTCTAACTCATAAGCAACGTCCCCTATCCTTCTCAAAATCTGGTATGGCCCTATAAGTCTAAGTCTCAAACTCTAAGTCTCTTCTCCTAACATCGGCATAGGACTTCTATCGACTCTGGGCTGTCTTAAGTCACTCTCTAATAATTTTCACGTCCTTCATTTCCTGATGAACAAGATTAGGCCCAAATAACTGAGTCTCACCCACTTCATACTACCTTATTGGAGACCTAAATCTTCTTCCATACAATGCCTCAAAATGAGCCATCTTAATACTGGCATAGTAACTCTATCAATGGAAAATGATCCACCCAACTCTGCTTGAAGTCAATTATGCAGACCCTTAACATATCCTCAAGAGTCTGAATGGTGCGCTCATCTTTCCCATCAATCTGAGGGTGGAATAAAGTAATTAGGTTCACTTGGGTACCTAAACCCCTCTGAAAAAACCTCTAAAACTTCAAAGAGAATTGCGTACCTCGGTCAGATATGATGGATACAGGTGCTCCATGCAAATGGACTATCTCCTTGATGTATAACTTGGCATAGTCATCTCCCGAATAGTTAGTTCTCATAGGCAGAAAGTGGGCTGAATTGGTCAGTCGATCCATAATCCCCCAAATTGAATCTTACTGGCTTCGAGACCTCAGAAGTCTCGTGATGAAGTCCATATTGATCATCTCCCATTTCTACAAAGGCAAGGCCATCTCTTGGGAAGTACCACCTAGCCTCATATGCTCTACTTTTACTTGTTAACAATTCAAACACTTGGCAACAAAATTAGCCATATCACGCTTCATATTATTCCACCAGTAAATAGCTTTCAGATCATGATACATCTTAGTAAATCCTGGGTGAACAATATACTTCAAAGTGTGAGCTTCATTAAGGATCCTCTTTTGTAACCCACCCACATCTAGCACACATAGTCTGCCTTGATATCTCAAAACTCTATCACCACCAATTTCAAAAAACATCACCTTCTATTGACCTACATCTTTCTTGATCTACATTAAGATGGGATGTTCAACCTGCTTCTCTTTAACTTTAGCACAAAGAGAAGATTTAGCTACCTCATGAACAACCACTCCTCCGTCTTCGAAATCCAAGAGTCACACTTTTAGATTTACAAGTCGGTGAATATCCTTCATTATCTCCCTTTTTTCCTTTTCAACATGAGAAAGACTGCCTATAGATAACCTACTGAGGGTATTGGCTACCATATTTGCCTTTCCCAGATGGTAGTACAGCCTCATGTCATAATTCATTAAAAGTTCTAACTAACATCATTTCCTGAGGTTCAATTTTTTCTGTGAGAAAACATACTGCAAACTCTTGTGGTCCGTAAATATATCAATATGTACCCCATAGAGATAATGCCATCAGATTTTGAGCGCAAACACTATAGCCTCTAACTCCAAGTCATGGGCAAGGTAATTTCACTCATGCACTTTTAACTGCCTAGATACATAAGTCACCACTTTACTATGCAGCATAAGTACACACCCAAGTCCCATACGGGATGCATCACAGTACACAACAAACTCTTCCGTACCTTTCAGAAGAGTCAAAATAGGAGCAGTTGTCAACTTATCTTTTAACTTCTCAAAACTATTCTCACAAGAGTTAAACAACATGAACTTCACCTTTTTTTGAGTCAACTAAGTAAGTGGTGCAGCTATGGAAGAAAAAATCTCTACAAATCTTCTGTAATACCCTGCCAAACCAAGAAGCACCAAATATCGATTAGAGTCATGGGTCTGGACTATTTTTCACTACCTCAATCTTCTGGAGATCAACCTTAATCCCGTAACTAGACACGCTATGCTCTAAGAAAACAATAGAATGAAGCCAGAATTCACACTTAGAAAATTTTGCATATAACTCATGATCTTTGAGAGTCTGAAGGATGATTTGGAGGTGATTGGCATGGTCCTTCTCACTCTTAGAATAAATTAGAATATCATCAATGAAAACTATAACAAATAAATCTAGAAACTAACGGACCACCCTATTCATAAGGTCCATGAAAGTTGCAGGGGCGTTAGTCAACCCAACAGACATGACTAAGAATTCATAATAACCGTATTGGATTTGAAAAGCTGTTTTGGGAATATCTGACTCTCTAACCTTCAACTGATGGTATCCCGAATGAAGGTCTATTTTTGAAAAACAATTAGCATCCTGAAGCTGGTAAAAAAGATCATCAATTTTAGGAAGAAGTTATTTATTTTTATCAGTGACCTTATTCAGCCGATGGTAGTCTATATGCATACGCAGGGAACCATCTTTCTTTCACACGAAGAGTACAGGTGTACCCTAGGAAGAAATATTAGGAAAGATAATACCTTTATCTAGAAGATCTACTAGCTGCTCTTTCAACCCTTTCAACTCTACAGGAGCCATTCTATATGGTAGAATAGAGATAGGATGGGTATTTGGCAACAAATCAATACCAAAATCTATCTCCCTATCAGGTGGTATTCCTGGGAGATCATCTGAAAAAACTTCTGGCAATTCATTCACCACAGGGATGGACTGATGAGAAGGGTTTTTGGTATTCAAATCTTTAACCCGAATAAGATAATACAGACAAACCTTAGAGATGAGTTTATGGGCTCTGAGACAAGAGATGAACTTCCCTCTAGGTGCTAAAGAATATCCTTCCTATTCTATTTCTAGTTTATTCAGTAAAGAGAAAGTAACCTTTCCGGTTCTAAAATTTAGTATGGCATAACACGAATAAAGTCAATCCATCCCTAAAATAGCATTAAAAATAACCATGTCTATGTCTATGAGGTCTACCGCAGTATTCCACCCATAAATAGTCCCCACAAAATTTCTATACACCCTCCTAGCCATAACAAAGTCTCCCACCGAAGTGGAAACAGAAAAAGGTTCTGCAATTACATCAGGCTCAAACCCAAAACCAACAGCCACACAAAGGGTCACGTAAGATAGGGTAGACCTGGGATCAAGTAACACATAAAATCAAGAGAAAAAATTTGCAATATACCAGTAACTACATCCAGTGAGGCCTCTACCTTTTGGCGGTTAGTCAAGGCGTACAACCGGTTGCCGCTATTTTCGGTGGCTGAAGTGGCACCGTTCTGAGGTGGTGGTGTTGCAGAAAAATTAGCCTGTGACTTGGCTTTACCAACATTACCCTTTACTATCGGACATTCTCTCTGGATATGGCCTGGATGGTCGCATGAATAACACACCGTAGTGCTAAATTGACATCTCCTAAGATGATTCCTCCCACATTTCTCATAGCGTGGGTATGTCTGAGAGGTTTGAGCTATACTTCCTTCAGACTGTGAGCCCTTCATCCTCGGTTGCTGTCTATACAGAAAATCCTGAGTGCACTGTTCGACTGGGGGTGTAGTCACTGGGGCACTAGCTGCAGACTGCACATTACCCCTATTCTTCTTCTTCTTCTACTATTTGTTACCCCAATTCTGAATCTACTGCTGACTGTAGCTCTGGTCTTCTGTTTTGGCTCTCTTTACCTATCTATCCTTCTTTCTAGATTCAGTAATTTTATTTTTTTTCCTCAACTTGCTGCATGTGGACTGATAGTCTCACAAAATCCATGTCCCAATTCAACATTACTCCCTGACATTCAAGAACTAAGTCATCTAAAAGGCCGGATTTTAATTTCCTCATTTGGGCTCTCATGTTACTAGTCATCTATGGAGCATAACAGGCTAGTTGGTTGAACCTCAGAGTGTACTCCTGGATACTCATCTTGCCCTGCTTTAGATTCCTAAACTCTTTGGATTTCGCCTCCCTCAGCTTGAGAGGAAAGAATCGATCAAGGAAAGCTTTCACGAACTCGGCCCAAACTGTAGGCTCAGCATGATCACTCTTTGAATCTTTCCACTCATTATACCATTGGTTTGCTATATCCTTGAGCTGGTAAGCCGCTAACTCAACCCCCTATACCTCATCTACATGCATCACCTTAAATATCTTCTCCATTACGTCCATAAACTCCTGTGGATCCTCTTCTACCTTGGTGCCAGTAAACTTGGGTGGGATCGTCCTTATGAACTGGACCACTCTTATAACCTCAAACGTAACAGATAAAGACCCAATATCTTCTAACCGTTGAGTCTATATGGCTACCAACTGGGCAAACATGTGAATGGACTATCCGAATTCTGCATTAGATACCTCTCTCTCGCGAGGCTGAGTGCGGTTAGTCCCCATTCGGGGAGCTCAGGGTTCCCTAAGTGGGCTGGTCTAGTAGGTGGGATTCCCGAAGTAGCATCAATCTTCGGAGTCTGAGTACTACTTTGGGTCCTCATCCCATGAGTGGGATGGACCTCATCTATCTGTGCATTATGATCGATAGTACAATGGGGAGGCATGATTGTTTTTTTGAAACACAAGAGATCATCAATTAAGGGACGACTCAGACTCTGAAGCACGAACTAAACCACAAAGAAGAGAAATATTCCTAACCTAGTAGCCTCCTTCTTATATGTATGGCACGCTACATACCCATAAATAAGATTCTACCCGATGTGATTTCGCAGATACCCTGGGACCATGAACCGTGTTCTGATATCAATTTTTTAACTACCCAAACTAGGGCCTGGCCATGATGGACATCCCGAACCATGAAAGCTCGAACGTCCTACTCTATCTGGTAGTCATGCACAAATTCATATAATAAGAGAATATGCAGAATACAATCTGATATGGAAACATGGTCATTAAATCTAAGTTTTAAGACATAAGAATAAAAGTTACAATTCAAAACATCTGAATAAGATCTGACTCAGTCTGTGAAATCTCTACTACATCTCCAAACTATTCTAAAAACTGAGATAAGGCCCCCAGTAGATCAAAACAACGGAATAACATAATCGAAATAACAGGCTTTCTGAAGCAAAGAAGGCTCACCACTGAACGGATCACTTATCTCTAGAATACTCTACTGATTAGCTGGACCCTTGGATTAAGCCTCCAAACCTAGGAGGTAGGGGGTCAATACAGATATACTGGTACGTAGAGCAGATCCAAAATACTAATTTATATTCAACATATATAAGAGCAATTTAAAATATTTCATAAACATATCATATAGTAAGAAATTTCATGGGAATTTTTGAAACACTCTGTAAAATCATCTGAACTCTGTGACACTCTTCGTTTCACTTCTGCGCTAGGTGTTATACCCTACAATTCGTTTCACTTCTGCACTAGGTATTATACCCTACAACTCTGAAATTCCACGAGCTATATGCAATCCTCTATTGACTCGGTGGGGAAGCCTCCAACCCAAGTATGCCGCAAGGGTTGGAGTCTCTGACTCTGCTACGCCACACGGCTGTCGCCAGCATAAAGTAATATACCTGGATCGGCAAATCACGATTTTAGGCTAAGAGTTACTTGAACTAAAGCCCTCTTCAGGTAACCGCCTAACCATCTTTAAGATCATTTTAACTCTTTAAAGCATGCATTCTCTGAAAACATATTCTGAAAACATACTCTATTATGGCATACATGTTTATGGTATCGTCATTCATTGAATTTCAAGTCACGTCTCTGAGCCATTAATAGCATATAATAATCTCTATTTTGAAAACATAAGTTTGGAACCACCATATAGATAAATCAATTCAAAGAAATTCTTTCTCAAACCTCATGTAAACATATGCGAGGCACTTATTTTGTCAAGCATTTCAATAATACAAGGTGGTCATGTCAAATTTTTCAATCACATGTAACACTTTCTCGTTTAAAAATAGGGTGTAATTATATCAAGAAGCTCCCTCTCATCATCTTTAAATCATTCTCAAACACTAAGGTATTGAGAAAACTAGTTTCAAAATCATAAATCATGCCTTTCAAATCATTCACAATAAGATCATAAACTTAAATTTATCATAAGAGAGGGACTTCATAATCTGTGCTCTCAAAAAAATCTTGAATTTATATTTCATACATAAACATATACTTGTAAATAAATTTAAGGGGATGAGGCCTAAAGACCAAAACAACAATTCCAATAACATGCATAAAGCATAATAAAAAAAATGGATTTCAAACCCCTTTAACAAATTCATTCTTTATAATCTTTAAATCATAATTGAGTATTTTCAACAAGCCTATGCATTTTTCGGATAAACCCTATGTACCTCAATTTAGAAATTTGATGGATGATTCTTGAAGCCTACGATTTGGGGATTCCAAATCTTCAATCAATCTTGAAAACCCATGGTTAAATCTTGAGTTATTTGGATTCTTAGTTTGAAACCCTAAAGAGTGTTTACAAGTTATTTGGGTTTTTAGTTTGAAAACCTAGAGAGTGTTCTTAAGTAATTTGGACGATTATGAATGTATTCTGGTGTCTTTGGGATTAAATCCCATATTTAGGCTGATAAGGGGATGGAAAATACCCAATATACCCTTAATAAGATGGAATAAATAATATAATTAGGAGCCCGATTTCATAGGCCACCGTGATGCATCACAATCACTGTGAGTCACTGGAAATTAACGAATGGGATTCTTAAGGTCACCGCGATGCGGAGCCATCGTGTTATCCCACTAGTTGGAATTTAAAACTTCAGCGCGACGTACCACAATTGCACTATGCTACTAAAATTTGACAATTTCTAAATAGCCCCCCTCTGCGGCACGCCAAGCACCAAAATAATTGTGTTTTGCGACTAAAACTTAAAGTAGCCATAACTTCTTGCTCGGGTATCGGATTTGGGCAAATCTTATATCTATGGAAAGATCATTCTATTTTTCACATGATAAAAAGTCAAAATTAGAGAAATTATATATGGTTTAAACTTTACTCACTTTAAAAGTCAAAAATGATATTAAGTTTCTTTGACACAATTCTAGTCATTTAACTCTAAGAGCATATTACCATGAGTTAATGCATGGATGATTTTTGTGGGGTGTTACACTGACTATAACATAAATTAACATCATCAGGTTCCTTAATTACTTTAATATTCTTTACCTTCTCTCATTTATTATTATTATCCGCATCCACATACTTTAGGGATTGAATTTATTCTGTTTTCCTACATTGCTCTTTAGCTTTCATAGGCAAAGAAGTTGTCTTAATAATCAAAAATTGAATTTCCTCCCTTTTCCTACATTCCTCTTTAGCTTTCATAGGCAAAGAAGAAGATGCCTTAATAATCGAAAATTGAATTTCAATTATTTTGCTGTTACTAGGATGCACAAAATGAGTTACTGAAGAAGAAGAAGAAGGGTTCAGTACTTTTGTATTTTTGGATCAATTCCAAATCTACCATTCAACGAAAGCCCTAAACATAGGTCTACATCATCTTTCCCTGCCTCAAAATTTTTATGAAATTCATTGTAATTTCTTTTTCGACTTGTCCCCTCATAAGGGTCTCTCAAAATAAACCCCTTTCCTCTATTTCCTTCAGCTTTCACCATATCAAAAATAGTCATTAAAAATCAAGAAAGTTGCTGCATTGCCAAAATAAAAAATCCTAAATCAAGAAATTATATTTCTAAAAAAAAGGCAATGGAAGAAATTCACTAAAAAAATATTTTCATAGAGATTGAAGAAAAAATGAATCCAAAAGAATGGTTCATGGGAGATGATTATAAAGAAAAAACTGAAGAGGCGGGGAAGTAGGGAAAACGTGAAGAGGTACTTAATACTGTGGGTTTAATGAAATGACAAAAAAGTCCCACAAAAAAAGTAAAATATAATATATGAGAAAGTGACATGTGGTATGGCTATTAAGTACAAAAGACAAGTGTGGTCTATGGTGTACTTTGGAAATTGATACCAAAAAACATACCTTACCCAAAATGTTTAGAAGCTACCGACCAAAAGAGACACATGCCAGTTATTTCATAAAAAACCGACTGATCCTGCCACATAACCCCTACCTCATACCATTGTATTCCATACTACTCTACTAGTAGTACACAACTATTCTATTTCATACTAACACTTTTAAATTTTTAATTTAAAAATTAAATTTGTTTGCACTTTATAAAAAGGAAAAGATCAAATAACTTTTTTTTTTATTTTTAAGAGTATTAATTACTTTTACTCCCCATTATATTATTTGATTATTTTTACTTTCATTCTTATTAGATTTACCAAATATACTTTTGGTTAATAATTTGTTACAATTGATCACAATGATTTGCAGTTAACAATTTAGAGTTAACGAATTTTAGGGTTTGTAAGTTATTTTATTGAGTTAGAATTTTAATTAATATCTAAATTTAAAAACATGTGTTAAAACACTTGATTTGTTATTTTGTTCATGAGTAAAGAATTGGTGTTCATTGATTTAGAATTTTTCATCTTAATATTTTGAGTTATGATTTTGATTTCTTGCTAAAATCTATTAAATATGTTTTACATTATGTGTGTTATAGTAAAATTTTCATAGAAAAACTAATATTCAAGACAAGAAAATATGAATTAGTAGATTGTTGAAAATTTTATGGCATCATATCCACGAGCTCTCTCTGATTTCCTGTTAGAATTTTGGTATCTTTTCTGAGTTACGAAGACCCTAATTTAAGCTTGTAGGATGGAAGAATTGTTATGAGGACAAACTTCTTTCGGAAAATAAAATTTAAGAGACAAGGTGATGTTTGATTTGTCGAAATATGTTACTTGTACACATGATGCAGTTTCACTGTCTTTTGATCTGACTAAGCATGTTGTGTCATTTTGATATGTAGCATTATTATATTGGCTTACTTGACTTATCATGTCTTGTCATTTGAGACGTGGAATCAAACTAAGCTTTTAGAATATGATAACATTTTGGTCTTACCAATCTGACTCATCTATAGCTCAAAGCAATGAATTAGTCCAACAAAAGTGGACTATTAATTACACAGATATTTGTTGAACTTAAATAATCTATTCATTTATTATTACTCCATAATATTTATTTGAATTAATATATTTTAAATTTGATATAATCCAAATTTTGTATGTATATAAATCTAATAAAATTTCATAATGTAGCATATGTTATTAGTTGTACATTATGTTTAGTTGATACCTTTATGGTTTTATGTGCTTCTAATTTGACTATTGTATTATAATTTTTTATTTCTAATAAATTTATGAATGGAGATTTAATATTAAAATTCCATATAAGTTATTTAGGGTTTAAATATGGATTTATCGCTCTATGTTATTGTAAGACTTTAGTAAAAAATGGCACACGTAGATACTTCACATGTAATTCTCCTCTTTTGAATCCCAATTTTAGTCAATATGTTACAGATTATATCTTTGTTTACTCCCCCAAAATACACTTGACTTTTATTTAAATTTTTCTAAAGTCCTGAAGCTTTAGAGAATTCAGTAAACTTAGCATTGAGCAATTGAATAGACTTGATGTCAGTATTGGAAAACATGAACCGGTCATTTGCAAAGCAACAGTGAACTATATTATGCTATTGACATAGATGATAATTAAAATCAGGTTTATCTCTAAAAGTGTTGAAACAACCATTTAGGTATTTATACTGACCTGAATTAGTGAAATTCTATTTTTATGTTTTTTGAACATTTTGTCCTTCCTCGAAGTTGCTACATGTTGATTTAGGGGTTTGGATATATTAGTGAAATTATAGTAAACGTACAACTGAAAATACAGAAAATATAAATGAAGAAACTAAAAACTATCTTGTTCTTGGATGAGGCACGAATATTTCGCCCTCTTTAAGAAGATTCAAGCCCACTGCAACAAATATTTTCATCATTCCAGCAACAATCTTCTTGACTAGTTCCCTCTAGGATACAATAGTCTTCTCACAAAGTACAACTCAACAAAATTTGGACAAGAGTTGAGTTCAGAGCTCCATGAAAAGAACAACTCCTTTCAACTAATAAATTATTTTTTTTTCTAACTTTTGTGAACTCTATATTTTCATGTATATAAAAAAAATGCAAGACCAACTCTAATGTAGAAGAGAAAGTCTTTTATGTAATGAATTAGAATGAATCTAGAGTAACAAAAAGGGAAGATCAATGACTTTTAGGTTACAAGAGTTACAAGTCATAAAGGTAGAAAGTGAGTGAATAAAAAGTGAGTAGTTTCATGAATCTCAAGGAAAATAGTGAACAAATTCAGCCATCATTAACCAAAAGTAAAATGTTACATAATGTCATCACAAGCAGCTAATTATACATTTCTTGTAAAAATAAAATAAAAGGAGTTATCTGCCTGTTAAATGGATATGGGAGTAATTCTCAAAAACTATAACCTCCAAACAGTAAAGTGCTTGTAAATCACAAACAATTACATTCCATAACTAGGACACTTTAATGCCTAAAACAACTCCACCGATGTTAAAAAAAATTAGGCAATAATGTGAGACACTAATATAGTATACAAAATATTAAAATGCTCACTAATGACTAGCAATCCATCACTCATTTTAATATTAATAAGAGAGTCCACTAGTTGAAGAAAAACTACCATGCATAATGAAGGTGTGCTCTGCATTGAACCTTCACTTAGTAAAATAGTAATTTTTACTTCAAAATCGTAGTGGCCTCAGAATTGAACTATGAATTCTTAAGGAAAATAAAAAGTTATTGGTTACACATAATAGTCATGGTGCTGACATGAGCTTTTAGCACATCACGATGTTATGCTGTCCTGATTTTCATGAGTATCTTTGAGAATGAGCCTAATTCTCATAGGAAGCAGCCTGCCTCCACACTCATATAGGTGAAATCTGTCAAGAGTGCTCCTATAATTTTTAGCACCCCACTCATATGAGCTATAGACTTTCATTAAGAGTTTTTAAACTCAACCTCATAAGTCATTACAGAAAAATGCAATCACATCATCAGGAAGGATAAAATAAAATCGTTTATTTTTCACAACAAGTCATCATGTGATTCATTTTTTCCATTGATCCTGATTATAGGATCTCTAGTCCCCAGATTAGGTTCCTCACATATGACTTAAGAATTTATCTGCTTCAATTCCATCTCCGTCGATGTTCTTCAGACCTTTTCTCTTGCTAAGACCTTAGTCAATGGATCTGCAAGATTATCACAAGATTTGAAAAAATAACTATTAATGATACCATTGGTTAAATATAATCTCACATTATTGTGTTTTCTTCTTATTGGACTGGATTTACCATTGTAATAATGGTTTTAAGATCTACCTATTATAGTGGTGCTATCACAATGAATTAGAATTGGAGAAATTGATTTTTCAAAAGAAGGTATTAGAAATAATAAATCTCTCAACAAATTCACTTCCTCACTAGTTGAAGCTAAAGCAATTAGTTTAACTTCCATGGTAGAGTTGACAATAATAGTTTTTTTTTTTGAGATTTTAACAAATAGCATCACCACCCAAAGTAAAAATATAACTGAAAGTAAGTAAGAAATCAGCTGATAAAGTGTTCCAATCCACATTACAAAATTCTTCAAGTACCACATGATATTTTCTTATAGAACAAACCACAAGTTTTAGTTCTAATTAAATATCTCATTACTGTTGTTATAGCATGCCAATGTTCGCTTGCGAGTAAACTAGCAAAGTACTCCTACTACATATGAAATATCAATCTTAGTGCAATTAGTCACATATCTCAAATTTGTAATTATATTAGTGTATTTCTTGTGTTTTATCACATCATGTTCACTTTCAATAGGAAAAAGGTGAACACTAGAATCAAATGAAGTTACACCATGCTTGCAGTTAAGGAAATTATATTTTTTCAAAATTTTCTTAACATAATGTGACTGGTCAAGGAAAATTTCATCATATGTTCGAGTAATTTTTTTTCTAGAATAAAATTTGCCTCACCAAGGCTCGCAGAGAAAGATAATTTTCTTGATATTTTTATGTAGAGATTAATATAATTTTTAAAAAGTATTTTAAGACTTATAATATGATCAGCAATTATGCTTTGGGAGGAATTTTAGCAGCAAGTTGGGTATGAGTCCGAGGTCACATGCCTCAAAACTACGTGCCACTATAGGTTTGCCTTTGGGTTAAGAGAATGGATCCATAAGTTACGTTTCATCTTACACCCCGGTAAGGTGTAGGATGGCTAATCTCAATGTGGGAAAGACATTGGACTTCATGTTGCTCACGTGGTTTATGTCGGTTAAGAGAAACTCTCCCAGTTTAGAAAGGCCTGATATTTTATCAAGCTACTTATTATTTATGATAATTGTAAGAAAGAAGTTCTTTTTGACATTTCAATCTATTGTTTTCTTGCTTATTTTAAGAGATTCACAATTTAAGTTTCTATGTACCTTTTTTTTTAATTTATTCATCATACTACTTTGGTCCGGACAAATTAGCAAGGGAAGAATCGATAAATCTTTTATTTCAAATCTCCATAGTTATGCCATATGTTATGTTTTAAATTTTAAGGTTGTGTCAGTTTTTGTTTTCTTTCTGTTTTTATGTATCAATACATTCAAAGTATTGACTCTCTTTTTGTGCTATATCATTTTATGATGTGGATTCCAGCATACAGATTCAAGACCACAGTCTGACCTTTCATTATACCTTCCCATATAAGCTTGTGGTGAGTCCTCTTTGTATCTAGAGGACTTGATGATGATTTTTTTTTTGAATTTTACAGCTTATCAGATAATTTCAATTTCAATTGTTAGTTTTAATAAAAGTAGCTCCGGGCCATGTCCTAGCAAATCTTTCAATTCATGAGTTATAGAGGCTTCATGAGACATTAAACAGTTGAATATTTTGTTTTCTTTCAAAGTTCATATACAATATTTCAAGTTAAATTTCTTTTCTTATTTTGAGAGATTTATCATATAACTATATTTCCAACTTCCACATAAATTCAAAATTGATTGTCTGAACAGTTTGCCAAGCCAAGGGCTCACTTGGAATCACACGTGCTTTTAAGTGCCATGTCACGTTCAGGGTGTTGGCTCAAGACATGACAAACTTGGTATCAGAGCATATGGTTCAAGTGTCCTAGGGTGTCTATGAAATCATTTCTATTATAGTCCTAATGATAGGTGTGAAGCGCGCCACACTTATAATTAGAAAGCATAGGGAATTTAGGAAAGTTCTACTTTTTTTCATGTTCTAGTTCGTGCAATATGGTTATCCTGAGAGAAATCTTCTAACCCTCTTCCATATTTCAGACCATGCCTCCAAAGTTGTAAAGTCCCAAAAACCTAGTCTTGAGACGTCACACAGTGCTCAAGACTATGAGTAGCCTTAAGCTAACCCTGTCTGCCTTCTACTAAGTCTAAATCTCATAATAAAGGAAAAATTAACATAAAAGTCATACTATATATGGAAATCTGTCTGAATATAATATCTAAAAATAATGTCTGAAATCTCAATACTGAATAATTTAAAACAAAGCTAGCAGTCTGATAAGCCTCTACTACTAATATCTAGAGAGTCACTAGGACAAACTCCCAGCTAACTCAAACTATCTGAAAATACTAAATAATCTAAACTGATAAGCTAAAAATCTAAATAACTAAGTCTCTAAATTATGAGGACTCACCGACTGTCGCGATGTAGATGGAGAAGCTTAAAATTACTCACGTTGCTGGAATTGAGCACTTGAACCTACATTATGAGACAATGTAGCACATAGACGTATATGTGAATCGGCACTTTGAGGATGTACTGAGTATAAATGGGTGAATACATAAGTAAAACATTATCTCAACATTTATATCGATTTGTAAAAGAATACATGCTAAATGTAAATAACTCACATAAGCTGGAATAACTGAAAGCTAAAAATCATAATTCATGAGTAGTAGATCATACTTTATAAATCTACCGATTCATACCATTTAGTTCTAAAAGTTGTACTAGTGATCTGTCTATAAATCATGTTACCTAAGTGTAGAACAAACTAACTTTTATATCTGAAAGCTGAAGTCTGTAGCTAATATATTTCTGTAAAGCATAATCTGAACAAAATTGTGAGCCTTTACACTTAGTTTTCTAAAACCTTATTTTGGAACTACTTTGAACTTAAACATTCACTTCGACTGATTCAACCAATCCCATGCCTAATCTAGCTAATTGATGAACTTTTTGAACTAAGTTCTTCTTATCATCCTCCATGTGAGCAACACTACCCATGGACAATCTACTAAGGGCGTCTACCACTATATGTTCCTTGTACGGATGATACAACATACTCATATCATAATATTTAAACAATTCTAACCACCTTTGGTGAAGATTTAATTCCCTCTTATTAAACATATACTGCAAGCTTTTGTGATCCGTGAACACATCACATGCACCCCAAAAGATAGTCACTCTAGATTTTTAAAGCAAACACAACAATAGCTAACTCAACATCATGGGTAGGGTAATTCTTTTTGTGAGGCTTAAGCTTTCTAGAGGCGTAGGTTATAACCTTACCTCTCTGCATCAACACACAAACCATACTGACTCTAGAAGCATCATAATACACCATAAAAGCATCTGTACCATCAGGTAATGCTAAAATTAGGGTTGAAAAGAGTTGAGTCTTCAACTCCTGAAAACTCTTCTCACAGGAATCTGACCACTGGAACTTAACTTTCTTCTGGGACAATCTAGACATGGAAGACGCAATACATGAGAAACCCTAAACAAAATTTCTTTAATAGCCAGCCAAATCCAAGTAACTTCTAATGTCTGAAGGCGAGATAGGTTTAGGCTAATTTCTTACTGCTTTAATCTTTTGGCGATCAACTCAAATTATAAAGCCCCAATTCTGTACCCCAGATCCCACACGGTGCTTATGATCTTGAAGGACCACAAGCTAACCCATGACTAGTACCTACTGTAATCACTAAATAATAACACTGTAATAATGCAAAAATTAGGCTAAATCTGTCATAAGGTTCATAACTGAAATCAATTACTGATAATTAAATACTAAAAAATAAACAACTGTCTAAAATAGTCTAGACTAAAAGCCTCTGACTTTCTAAAGGTGGATTTGACGGGAAAAGTCCCCAACTAACTCCGACTACTGAAAAGTACACTGAAATACTGAAAAGGATGACTTTGTCCTCAAACTATGAGGACTCACAACTATATCTTTCGTTGATAATCCAAGCTGCTAAGTACATTCATGAGCATGTGTGTCTGAACCTATGATATAAGGCATCATAGCACAAAAAAAGAGTATACATCAGTACTTTGAATGTACTGGTATGCTAAGTGAAGCAAGGTAGAATGAATGGGTTCATATGCCTGAACAATAATTGACTAAATAATATGCATGCAACTAACAGAGACTATATCTATAACTGAACTGCTGTAAACACTGGTTATGCACTACTGTGCATATATCTACATTTATGTATATATATATATATATATACTACTAGCTGGGTGACTAGTTTTGATAGTCCTAGTTTTGTAGAACTAAACTGAGTTTATACTGAACTGGGTGACTGTATCTGACAGTCCTGATCCTAAAAAATTGAACTGAGTTCTATAATGAGTCTGAAATTAAAACTATAACTGTGGGAGTGACCATCTAACCGACATACCCCAATTATAGAATGGGTTGGGGTCCAACCTGTGACCCCAATTGGAAAGGTGTTATCACCTTTCCAAGGGATACTAACAATGGCTATGAGTTAACTCTATCTGGTAGTAAAATATTTCATTAACCCTCATTGGCAGGAAAACTCCTACGAGATGTATCAACCCTTATCTGGTAGAAAGATATCTCAACCTACGCTGGCTATATAGTTCTGTAATACAGGGACTTCTACTAAGGGTCAAACCCTATGCTGGCAGGAATGCCCTTATACCTGGGTTCTGTAATGCCCCGAGTCTATACCCCAAACGCTACACGGTGCCAGCAACCCCGAAGGACCATGAGCTAACCCATTACTGGTACCTGTTGTGAGCACTCAATAATCGAGATACTATAATAATAATATAACTGAAAGAAATATGTAAATCTTCCATAAGGTTCAAATCTGAAATAAATATTAAACATCCATACTGAAACTGAACATCAGTCTAAAAATACTTTGGTCTGAAAAGCCTCTACTGTATGAACATGAAGTTGATGGGAATGATAATTTTGTCCTTAAATTATGAGGACTACCACTAAACCTGTTGCTGAGAATCTGGGCTGCTAAGAGCCGTCAAGAGCCCGTGTATCTGAAACTATGATATAATAATCATAGCATAAAAGAAAGGTATGCATCATTACTTTGAATATACTGGTATGCTAAGTGGGGTAGGCTGATATGCATGAGTTCATATGCATGAACAATAACTGACTTAATAATATAAAGATAACTGAATGGGAGTACATGCATGAATACATAAACTTTAACTGAGATCTTGATAACACTGAATATTGAGTTCTAAGTACTAATTAACTAATATTTAAGTTTACTAATAACTGAAATACTATTATCTGAGTGATTATTTCTAATAGTCCTAATTCTGTGGAACTGTGCTGAGTTCCATACTGAGCTGAGTGACTGTGTCTGATAGTCCTATTTTTCTGTACAAATGAACTGAGTTCTATTCTGAGACTGAAATTGAAACTGAAACTCAGACTATAGGAGGTAATCATCTAACTGACATGCCCCTTCTCTGAACTGACTTGGGGTCAAGCCTATAACCCCAGTTGAAAGGGTGTCCGTACCGTGCCATGGGTAAAGAAAAGTGCTGAGTCGCCCTCATCTGGCAGGTGGTCTAAATGAGAATGATGGTATCCTCAACTGGTAGTTGACTGCTTCTAAGGATCACACCCTCAGCTGAAAGGTGAGTCCCCATCCTTAGGTTCACTCAATGATGAATCCTGCTCCTAGCTGAATAGACATTGGACTGATTTCTAAACTATTCTAGGCTGGATTAAACTGCTACCAATCTTGTTAACTGGCTAAGCTGAACTGGGTTCACTGGGTTCTGAACTGATTGCTAACTTAGACAGAAGCTAATTACAATACTACTGATCATGATACTACCAAGTCTATTCTATAACTACTAAAGCTCTAGGTAAACGGCTAGATTGTTAGGTATTAAATACCCCCAGGACTAGATAGTATAAATTATAAGACATAGCACAATCATGACACATGATAACTAATTACTCGATCACCATTCATTCATTGAGGCATTTTGACAAACACTTGCATGACATGAACTTGTATACATGCTAATGTGATGAAGTTTAACTATTCAACTCATATGAAAAATCCATCAAACATTTGGAGGGCATAGTATATGCACATAATACTAAACAACATGTGGGTATTACAATTTCAAATACAAAATTCACAATTTAAAGGTTATAGCATGAATTCACATGGTACAACACATATAATAAATAATTTCATATTAATCTTGCAACTAATCATGGATTAGGAATCCCATTAACATGGTAATCATGAACACATTCAAATTCAACCATGAAATTCATCAAACACATTAACTTGTAGAAAAAAAGTTTCTTGAGCTCCAAAAGTGGAAAGAAACCCTTGGATGAACACTTGACATACCTTAATGATTGAATTCTGAAAAGATTAATGGTAAGTTCTTAAGTCTTGAATTTGGATTTAAATCCCCTAGGGTTTGTTCTTGAGATCAACTTGTGAAAAATGAATGAATTTTTCTCCTAGAAGGGTTTAATTTCATGTTTTTGGGGTTGATAGACGTGAGAAAAAGACCCAAATAACCCTGTGGATGCGACTTTTTAATTACTAAAAATAAGTCTAGTGACACACAGATCAACGTGATGGCTGACGCGCCTTATCGACTCCACATCGATTCAATGGAATTTGCATTGGGAGTTGAGGAAAAATATTCATTGAATGTGATAGGCGACGTGATGCCTCGATATCACATTGATTCACTAGTTTGAGCTTCCAAAGGTTCTTCAAACGAAGTCCCAAAAAATCCAAAACTTGTTCGAGAACACCTAATGACATGCCTAATCATGAATCAACCTAAAGATCAATGTTTTAAAGTCATAAGGGCTGTGAAATAGAGTCGCTAACTTCAGATGGCTAAAATAACACTAATGATGAATACTTAGCTAAAATTTTCCAAGTCTGGGACCCCTTATCAAGCTCTAAGGGACTGAGTTAAGCTTATGATTTTGTGGGGTCTTACAATATCTGCCCTTTGGGGACATTAGTCGTTGAATGAGACTGATGAGGCTGGGAATACTGACAGACTGAACTTTCTTACTGGACATGCATAACTGTAACATGATTTCATGACTAACACTACTAATATGCTAAAATTTCATAATGAACATTATTCATGAATGCATGACTAGGGTTGCTGATAAACTGAGTTTCTCATGCTGAAGACACATATCCGATGCATGAATACACAACTGAATATGCAATGGTAACTGATACCAAGTCTAGAAAGGGAAATCTGAGCATGGAATTGGGTAAGTTTAAGAAAAAACTATTACCTTGGGAATAGTATTAGTTTATAGAGAAGAGGTAAGGATACTTGGTCCACATATCTTCTTATGCTTTCCAAGTTGTTCCCTCAACGGACTGACTCCCCCAAAGAACTTTGACTAGAGGGACTTCTTTGTTCCTCAGTCTGTGAATCTGATAATCAAGGATTTTGACTGGAACCTAGTTGTAAGAGAGACTATTCTAAAGATTTAGTCCCTCTATAGGGACGAAAAATTCTGGGTCACCTATGCACTTCTTAAGCAAGGAGACATGAAACACTGGATATACTAAAGCTAAATCTGAAAATAACTTGAGCTCATAAGCTACCTTTCCAAAATGGCTGAGAATTTGGTAAGGACCGATATATCAGGTACTGAATTTCTCGTTCTTTCCAAACCTCTTCACTCTTTTCATAGGATATATTTTTAAGTACACAAAGTAACCAACCTCAAACTCGAGGTCCTTTCTTCACACATCAACATACAAGTTTTGTCGGCTTTGAGCTGTAATATGCCTTTTCCTGATCAACTGAACTTTTTCTAAGGTATTAAAAACCAAGTTAGGCACTACCACTGCAGCCTCCCCCACTTCAAACAAACTAATAAGAGATCTACATCTCCTCTTGGAGAGAGCCTCAAATAGAGCCATCTAAATGCTTGAATGGTAACTGTTATTATATGCAAATTCAATCAGTGGCAAATGGTTATCCCAACTGCCCCTAAAGTCAATTGCACATGCTCGCAGCATATCTTTTAAAGTCTGAATTATGCCTTTTGTTTGACCA
The DNA here is from genome assembly GCF_002878395.1 of Capsicum annuum. Lineage (NCBI taxonomy): Eukaryota > Viridiplantae > Streptophyta > Magnoliopsida > Solanales > Solanaceae > Capsicum > Capsicum annuum. The sequence goes on from NW_025892772.1 coordinate 399,019, forward strand.
TCTATCCGAGGATGAAAGGCTATACTAAGGTGAACTTGGGTACCAAGACCCTTTTGGAAGGCTTTCCAGAAATAAGAGGTAAACTGGGTACCTCTATTTGAAATAATAGATAACAAAACTCTGTACAATCTGACCAACTCACTGATATAGAGCTTGGCATAGTCCTCGACTAAATAGGAGGATGGATTAGTAGAAAATGAGATGATTTGGTCATCCTATCTATAATAACCTAAACTGAATCATAATGACGATGAGTACGAGGCAAACCCATCACAAAATCTACATTTACTTCTGCCCACTTCAAAGTAGGAATACTGAACTCCTGCATGGACCAACTAGGCTCTTTGGTGCTCAATCTTAACCTACTGATATGTTGAGCACTTAGCTACAAACTCTGTAATGTCTCTCTTTATCCTACTCCACCAAAAGATCTCCCGTAAATCATAGTGTATCTTAGTGTCCCCTGGATGAATAATGTAGCACGCACCATACGCTTCTACAAGTATCCGCTGTCTTAGGTCATTTATACCTGGCACACATAGCTGACCCTGATAATGCAATACACTATATCCCCATTGGGAGAAAACCTCTATCTTCTGATCTCTAACTGATTCTTTCAACTTAACTAGGCTGGGATCCCTATCTTGATTTTTCTTCATCTTTGAGACCAGAGATGATTTTGAACTACTCTGCACCCATACACTACCTTCTGCTGAATTGACTAAGCGGACAACCAATTAGACAAGTTGATGAACTTTCTTAGCTAATTTCTTCATACAATTCTCTACATGAGCTACACTACCTATAGACATCCTACTCAGAGCATCAACCACTACATTGGCCTTGCCCAGATGATACAGAACACTTATATCATAGTCTTTTAGCAACTTAAACCACCTTCTTTGACTGAGGTTTAGCTTTTTCTAAGAGAAAACATATTGCAGTCTCTTATGGTCTATGAACACATCAACCGCACCCCATACAAGTAATACCTCTACATGTTTAAGGAAAATACCATAGTTGCTAACTCAAGATCATGAGTTCGATAGTTCTTTTCATAGAGCTTGTGATGTCTAGAGGCATAGGCTATAACCTTACCTCTCTACATCAAAACACACCCCAAACCAACTCTAGAAGCATCACAATATACCACAAACCCGTCGGAACCATCTAGTAGAGTCAAGACTGAGCTGTAGTAAGTCGAGTCTTCAACTCCTAAAAACTCTTCTCTCAAGAATCTAACTACTGGAATTTGACTTTCTTCTGAGTCAATCTGGACATAGGGGATGCAATAGACAAAAATACCTCAACAAACCATCGATAATAGCCAGCCAAACCCAAGAAACTCCTAATATCTTATGAAGATATGGGACTGGGATAGTTTCTCACGACTTTGGTCTTTTGGGGATCAACTCTAATGCCATCACCAGAAATGATATAGTCGAGGAAAGCTGTTGATCTTAGCCAAAATTCATATTTTCTAAATTTGGCGAACAATTGGTGGTTTCTAAGAGTCTACAACACTATTCTGAAATGGTCTGCATGATCATGGTCACTGCAGGAGTAGACAAGAATGTCATCTATAAAGGCTATGACGAACATGTCCAAGTACTGCTTTAACACACAGTTTATCAAACCCATAAAAACTGCTGAGGAATTGGTAAGAACAAATGACATGACTAAGAATTTGAAGTGATCATACCATGTTTTGAAGACTATCTTCATAATGTCATATTCTATGACTCTGAACTGATGATAGCCTGATTTGAGGTCTATCATAGAAAAGTAACTGGCACCCTGAAGTTGGTCGAACAAGTCATTGATTCTGGGAACTGGATACTTATTTTTTACCATGACTTTATTTAGCTGACGTTAGTCTATACACATTCTGAGAGAACCGTCTTTCTTACGCACGAATAGAACTAGTGTACCCTACTAGGATACACTGGGTCTGATAAATCCATTATCTAAGAGATCTTTCAACTACTCTTTTAATTATTTGAGTTCTGCTGGAGTCATTCTATATGGCAGAATGGAGATGGGCTAGGTATCTAGGAGAAGGTGTATTCCAAAGTCAATTTCCCTCTCAGAAGGAACTCCGAGAAGATCTTCGGGAAACATGTCTGGGAATTCATATGCTACTGACACTGATTTAGGATTAGGGGTTTCTAAACTAGAGTCTTAGACTCAGATGAGATGGTAGACACATCCCTTAGATATTATTTTTCTTGCTCTTAGGTCGGAAATAAGTTGACCCCTAAGTGTTGAAGTACTACCTCTCCACTCTAGGATAGGTTTGTTCAGAGTTGAAAAATAGACAATTCTATTTCTACAGTCAACTAAGGCATAGCATGAATAAAGCCAATTCATACCGAGATTGATATCAAAATTAGTCATCTCTAATTCTACTAAGTCTGCTGAAGTGACTTCTTGGGATACTATAACCAGACAGTTCCTGTATACCCATCGGGCTATGATAGATTTACCCACTGGGGTCGTGACTGAGATAGGATCTACAAGGATTTTAGGTCTGACTCTGAAATCAAAAGCTATATATGAGTTACAAAATACAAGGATGCTCCTGGATCTAGCAAAGGATAAATATGTAAATGGAAAACTTGTAACGTACTAGTGACCATATCAGGAGAACTTTCCTGATCCTGTTGGGACTGGAGTGCATAGAGTCTATTTGGGCGTTACCCACTGGTGTCACTAGAAACGGCACTCTACTTATTCGGGTGACCAGACTAAGTTAGGGGATGGTTATACTGACCCTGGGTGCCTGACTGAGGAAAGTCTCTACCTCTGTGATCTGGCTTGCCATACCCAAAATGCAAATCGCTACCAGCTCTGTGATACCCTGGTGGTTTCTGCAATACTTCTGGCAAAAGAGGGTTGGTTTGAGCGTTGCTGACACTACCTTGAGTTTTAAGACCTAGAACCCTATCCCTGGGGCCGTCTTTGATTTTTGGTGCTGGAGTACTAACTAAGGATGAAGCTGGAACTAAAGATTTTAGGCAGAACTGAGAATGATTTCCACCCTCTAACTTAGGCTAAGTGAAGTTGAAGCTACCTTTTCTAGATCTCTTGTTCTCAGTTTCCTTCTCTTTATTCTTATCTTTCTCTATCTGCTGAGCATGGACCATGAGCCTAGATATATCCATCTCCTTAATTAGCATCGCAGTCGTACACTCTTTGACCACACTGCTAGACACGCCCAACACAAACTTACTTATTTTTATCTGTTATCCACTACCACATGAGGGGCATATCTGGCTAATTGAGTAAACCTAAGAGAATACTCTTTCACCATTATGTTACCCTGCTTTAGATTAATAAACTCTAGAACCTTAGCTTCCCTCAACTCTAGTGGGATGAACCTATCAAGAAAAGAAGTGGCAAATAGCTCTTATTCCACGGGCTCTACATCTATGGCTCTTTCTGCCTTTCACTTCTTGACCCATGAGTGAGCCATATCCTGCAACTGATATACGGCTAACTCGTCACTCTTACTAGCGGTCATTCATGACCTTCGGCACCTGATCAAGGAATTACTGTGGGTCCTTATTTAACTTAGACCCTATATATAATAGGGGATTCATTCAGGTGAAGTCCCTAATTTTGGCTGCAATAGTATTGGCCACTGGATTGCCCGGAATAGCAGATAGATTTTCATTTTGAGTTGTTACTAAATTATCTATAGTAGTAAATATAGCCTTGAATTTTTCATAGGAGATGTGCTCGTCCAGAGGATCTTCCTAGACGGGCTGAGAGGTTGGTTGATCTCCTTTCTCTCTTTCATTTTTCTTGGGAGGCATGTTCTATAAATAGAAGGGAGAAAGGATTATATTAAAAGTTTAATTTGAGCTCATGCTCACTCGCACAACATAAATACTTAAAAAAGGGAAACCTTTCCTACAACATCTCGTAACCTCTTGTTCATAAGTGTAGCACGCTAAATACCCATGCACAAAACTATACTAGACGCGGCTTTCAGACTTCCTAGAACTCTATTGAAATTTAGGCTCTAATACTAAGTTTGTAATGCCCCAAGACTGTACCGTAGATGCTACACAGTGCCAGTGACCCCGAAGGACCACTAGATAACCCATGATTGGTACCTGTTATGAGAACTGAATAATTGAGATACTATAATAACAATATAGCTAAAAGAAATATGGAAATCTGCCATAAAGTTTGAATCTAAAATAAATACTGAACATCCTTATTGAAACTCAACATCTTTCTAAAAATACTCTAGCCTGAAAAGCCTCTACTGTCTAAACATGGGTTTGATGGGACATATCCCTAGCTAACTCTGACAACTGGGACAAAATGCATACTGGCAACTGAAATGGTATCTTTGTCCTTGAACTATGAAGACTCACCACTAAACCTGTCGCTGATAATTTGGGCCGCTAAGAACAATCAAGAGCTCGTGCATCTAAACCTATGATATAAGACATCATAGTACAAAAGAAGGGTATGCATCAGTACTTTGAATGTACTGGTATGCTAAGTGAGGTCGGTCAATATGTATACGTTCATATACATGAACAATAATTGAATAAATAACATAAAGATAACTGAATGAAAGTACATGCATGAATAAATAAATTATAACTGAGATCATGATAACACTGAATATTGAGTTCTAAGTACTGATTAACTAATATCTGAGTTTACTGATAACTGAAATACTATTAGCTGAGTGACCATTTCTGATAGTCTTCATTCTATGGAATTGTGCTGAGTTCCATACTAAGCTGTGTGACTATGCTAGACAGTCCAGATTTTTTATAGAATTGAACTGACTTTTATACTGTGACTGAAACTATAACTGAGACTGTGGGAGGTAATCATCTAACCAATATGCCCCTTCTCTGAATTGATTTGGGATCCAACCTGTAACCCCAGTTTGAAGGGTGTTAGTACTGTGCCACGGGTAAAGATAAGTGCCGAGCCACCCTCATGTGGAAGGTGCTCTGACTGAGAATGGTGATACCCTCAACTAGCAGGTTAAAACACCTCATCAACCCTCAATTAGCTATTTGATGTCTTAACCTACGCTGGCTACGTAGTATTGGAATGCAAGGACTGCTTCTAAGGATCACACCCTCTGCTGGCAGGTGAGTCCTCATCCTTGGGTTTACTCAGTGCTAAATCCTACTCATAACTGAATAGACACTGGACTAATTTCTAAATTGTTCTACAATAGACTGAACTATTACCAATCTTGTTAACTGACTAAGCTAAACTGGGTTCACTAGATTCTGAACTAATTGCTGACTGAGATTAGAGCTGATTATTGTACTACTGATCATGATACTACCGAGTCTATTTTGTAACTACTAAAGATCTAGGTAAACAACTAGATTATTGGGTATTAAATACCCCTAGGACTCAATAGCATAAATTATAAGACATAGCACAATCATGACACATGATAACTAATTACTCAATCACCATTCATTCATTGAGGCATTTTGACAAACACTTGCATGTCATGAACTTGTATACATTCTAATGTGATGAAATTTCACTATTCAAATCATATGAACAATCCATCAAACATTTGGAGGGCATAGTATATGCATATAATGCTAAACAACATGTGGGCATTACAATTTCAAATACCAAATTCACAATTTAAAGGTTTTATTATGAATTCACATGGTACAACACATATAATAAATAATTTAATATGAATCTTGCAACTAATCCTAGATTAGGAACCCCATTAACACAGTAATCATGAACACATTCAAATCCAACCATGAAATTTATCAAACACATTAACTTGTAGAAAAAAAAGTTTCTTGAGCTCCAAGGGTGGAAGGAAACCCTTGGATGAATAATTGACATACCTTAATGATTGAATTTTGAAAATATTAATGGTAAGTTCTTGAGTCTTGAATTTGAAGTTAAATCTCCTGAGGTTTGTTCTTGAGAGCAACTTGTAAGAAATGAATAAATTTTCATCTTAAAAGGGTTTAATTTTGTGTTTTAGGGGCTGATAGACGTGGGAAAAAACACCCAAAAAACCCTGTGAATGTGACTTTTTAATGACTGAAACTGGTCTAGCGTTGTGCAGATCGACGCACCGTGTGCTCTTCGATCGGGTCGCATCGACTCCCCATTGGTTCACTAGAATTTGCACTGGGATCTAAGGGAAAGTATTCATTCAACATGATAGGTGATAGGACGCATCGAGATCGCATTGATTCATTGGTTTGAGCTTCCAAAGGTGCTTCAAACGAAGTCTGAAAAAATTCAAAACATGTCTGAGAACACCTAATGACATTCCTGATCATGAATCAACCTAAAGATCAATATTTTAAGTTTATAAGGGCCATGAAATAGAGTCACTAACTTTCAAAGGCTAAAATAACACTAAGTATGAATACTTGGCAAAAATTTTCTAAGTTTGGGACCTTTATCAAGCTCTAAGGGACTGAGTTAAGCTTAAGATTTTGCGGGGTCTTACAGGTTCGCTCAGAGATGAATCCCGATCCCAACTGAATAGACATTGATCTGATTACTAGACTGTACTAGGGTTGACTGAACTATTACTAATCGTGCTGACTGACTGAACTGGACTGAGTTCATAGAGTTCTGTTAACTAACTGAGTATTACTATTCTGTTCGTGAAACTACTGAGACTACTCTTTAGCTACTAAAATTCTAGGAAATAGCAAGATTTTCGGGTATTGAATACCTACAGGACTCGATAGCATTTATAATCATAAAATATGGCAATACTTGAAAACATAGCTATGATCAACTATTCACAATGAAATCATTGGGACATTTCATCTGGCACTTGGAAGTCATGAACTTGTATATGAATAGGAATAGATGCTATCATATCATAGTTACACTATTCAATTCACATGGGTATTCCATCAAACACTTGCAAGGCATAGATTTAGCATGATAGTAATTTAAGCATGTAGTAATAGCATGAATTTAACACTAGGGTCACCAATGAAACATAATTGCACAATTTACTAAACCAAGTATTTTATCAAACACCTAAGAGGCATAACCTTGTACTTGGGCATGAATAACATATTGATGTTTCATAACTACAACATCAATTCGCAATTCAAGGGTTTCAACATGAGGATTTAAAAAATTACATACGTGAAATCTTATATTCATTAAACTACAATTAAATCTTGGAATGAAAACCCAGACAACAACATGAACATAAAAACAACCGAATTGTTACATGTAATTCATGACACTATTAACTTAAGATTTTAAAAGGGGTTCTTGAACTCCAAGGGTTGAATAAAACCCTTGGATGAATACTTAACATACCTTGGTACTTGAATTTGTGAAGATTGATGGTGTGTTCTTGAAGTTTGAATTTTAAATTAGATGCCCTAGGGTTTGTTTCTGAGGAAATTAGAGAGAAATAATGAATTTTTACTTTTTGGATGGCTGAGTAACGTGTTTTGGGGATAAATAAGGTGGGAGATTTGACCTAATTACCTCTCTAGACGCGGTCTTTTAAATTACTGAAAACATGCCAAGTGACGCTCAGATCATGCGCCGCATCTATTGGGTGAACGCGATGGCCAATGCAATGTGTCGAGATCGGATCGGCTCACTGGAATTTACACTGGGAGCTGGGGAAAAATATCTATCGATGTGATAGGTGATGCGATGCATCAAGATCACATTGATTCACTATTTTGGACTGCTAAATGTGCCTCAAATGATGTTCAAAAAATCCGAAACTCGCCCAAGAACACCTACTGAAAACCCTGATCATGAATCAACCTAAGAATCAACATTTTTAAAGTAATACGGGTCAAAAATAAGTTAACGGAAATATCGAGGAAAAAATAAGACTTAGTATCAATACTTAGTTAAAAAAATTTTTAAGTCTGGGTCCTTATTTCATACTATAAAGGACTTAGTTAGGCTTGAAATTTTATGGGGTCTTACAGTATCTTCCCTTTGGGAACATTCATCCTCAAATGAGACTAACTAAGCCAATAATACTAATAGACGGAGTTTACATGCTGAACATGCACAACTGAAGCATGATTACATATCTGAAACTATTGATGTACTGAGTTTTCATACTGGACATGCATAACTGAAACATGACTTAATTCTGAAGGCATGACACATGATTGAACTATTTTCATGAAGGTATGCATGACATGAGAATGCTATGTATCTGAAACTGTTACAAAGTTTGTAAAGGTAATCTGAGCATGAAGCTGAGTAAGTTAAAGAAAGACTATTACCTTGACCTGAGTCTGAGTTGGTGGAGAAGAGGTGAGGGTACTTGGTTCGTATATCGGCTTTTTCTTCCCAAGTAACTCCCTCAATGGACTGATTCTGTCAAAGAACTTTTACTAGGGGAATTTTTTTGTTCCTCAGTCTACGAACTTGACAATTAAGAATTTTGACTGGAACTTTCTTATAAGAGAGACTATTCTGAACTTCAATGCCCTCTATCGAGACTACAACTACTATGTCACCTATGAACTTCTTTAACAAGGAGACATGAAACATTGGATGCACTGAATCTAAGACTAAAGACAACTCAAGTTCGTAAGCTACCTTTCTGAAATGGCAAATAATTTGGTAAGGACTGACATATCAGGACTGAGTTTCCCCTACTTTCCAAACCTCTTCACTCCCTTCATAGAAGAGATTTTCAAAAACACAAAATCACTAATCTCAAACTCAAGACCTTTTTTCGTACATCTGTATAAAATTTTTGTCAGCTCTGAGTTGTCTTAAGCCTTTCCTTGATAAACAAAACTTTTTCTAAGGTATCAGATACCAAGTCAGGACCTAACACTATAGGCTCACCCACTTCAAACCAACCAATGGGATATCTATATCTCTTCCTATAGAGCACCTCAAATGGAGCAATCTGAATGCTAGAATGATAGCTGTTATTATATGCGAACTCAATCAAAGTAAAGTGGTCATCCCAACTACCCTAAAAGTCAATGGAACACGCTCTTAACATATCTATTAAAGTCTGAATGGTCCTTTCTACTTGACCATTTATATGAGGATGAAAGGTTGTACTGAGGTGGACATGGGTACCAAGACCCTTCTGGAAATCTTTTCAAAAATGAGAGGAGAACTGCGTAACTCTTTCTGAAATGATGGACAACAGAACTCTGTGCAATTTGACCAACTCTCTAACATAGAGCTTGGCATAATCCTTTGATGAAAAAGAGGTGTGAACTAGTAAGAAATGAGCTGATTTGGTTATCTTATCCATAATGACCCAAATAGAATCAGGCTGGAGGCGAGTACGGGGCAAACTCATCATAAAATCTATATTCACCTCCTCCCACTTCCAAGTGGGAATACTAAACTCCTGCATAGACCCACTAGGATTTTGATGCTCGATCTTAACCTGCTGACATGTTGAGAACTTAGCCATAAACTCTGCAATGTCTCTTTTCATCCTACTCCACCTACAGACTTTCCTCAAGTTGTGGAACTTCTTGGTGGCCCTTGGGTAAATCGAGTACTGCACATGTAACGCCCCAAAAATGGGTCCCGGAGCATCACACGGTGCTTGAGGCTACGAGTAGCCCTAAGTTAAACCTTTGAGCCATTTTCATTTAGTTCAACATGAATCAACAGGGTTTCCATAAATAACCCTCAAATATCAACAAAGTAATCATCATCCAAGAATAAAAGAATTTCAGAAAGATAACAAAATATGACTTATTAGTCAACTCCCAACATCTATACTAATCTGACAAGCCTCTAAGAAAATCAATAAAACCAGCGAACCATTGGGACATGCCCCAACTGACTCATACTTAGTTATCAAATGTAAATAATTCCATAAAACCAACATCAGACATCACGTCCTCGGAACATGAGGACTCACCACAATAGAGGATGTAGAATAGTGTGCCCAAAGAATCACTGTCGAACCTAGAACTGAGCACCTGAACCTACATTCCAAGAAAATATAGCCCACATCCGAAAATGTGGTCAGTACCATGGAAAGGAACCGAGTATATGGGGGTGTATGCAGTTTTATAAACATCATCATCATAAATATTTATAAGAAATATGCAGGATGTATGAGAGACTCACATAGCCCGAAGAAAATCATCATAATCATGAGAGGATGAAATAAGTATAATAACACATGTGAGTCATCATATAATTTGTCAATCACTTTCAGTTCATCAAGAATATCAATTCTCGTAATGTAAATATCATTTAAATCTTTTGAAAGAATAACTTTCACAATTCCACTTTCAAATCACTTCACCGTTCACCATACACACAAGGAAACACACACACACTGGGAGATCCTATAACCGATATAAACCATGCGAGCTACATGGAGTCCAACGTACAACCCATGTTGGGGAGTGCCATCCTATCCTTTCCATCGGAGTAGGACTATCGATATCAAATCCACACAAACTAGTGATCTCTATATAAATCAGCCTCAGGCTCACTCCTACGGGAGCACGTAGTTCTAGGGAAGTAAGGTCGCTTTATACTTCCTACTCGGTGCTAAAGATTTCTCCCATACTTAGCTCAGATTATTTCAAAGACAATCCACAACAAAACAATTTTCGTAATATATAAATATATATCGGGAGCCATCATGCTTTCCATCTATCAAAATCAATCACGTTGTGGATTTCTTTCACACTCGAGTTCAAAACAGCTCCATTAAGACCAAAAGGTCAAATCATTCAAAATATCTCAAATATTCAACATCAAAGGGCTTATAACACACACTTTCTCAAAGAAACATAATTTCTAATGCCAATTCACAACCCAAATATCAAAATCATGATAAATATCATTCAAGATTCATGCTTTATATGTCAACACATTTAAATTCATCTTTCAAAATCATAAACATCAAGATTTCATAATAATCATCATAAGATATGGGTTCATGCTACAAATTCATAAAAATCAAATAAAAATCATGCCTTTGTAAAGAAAATTACTTTTGGGCACAAGAACGAAAGAGAGTTCTTGTTGAAAACCCCACATACCTTGAATGATGAACTTTAGATCGATACTCATTTTTGTGATGTTAATCATGCCTTTGAAATTTGGTTCTTGGAGTTCTTGAACTAGGAACTTGGAATCTTGAATAAATTTGTAGAATTAATAGTGAACTTTGGAGGTTCTTGAAGTTGGATGTAGGAGCTTAGGGTTTTCTTTTTGAGGGAATTTCATGAAATATAACATATAATGCTTCTAATAGGCTTGAGGGGAAATGACCGAAATGCCCCTAAAAATCAAATGATTCTCGAATCTGTCCTTTGGTGGACTGTTTTGATAGTTTAAAGTAGATCAACCATAACGTTTTACTCCAATATCCAAATTGGATGAAACTAATTTCATTAGAAAGAGGACTCTCATATCTTTCCGTTGATATATAGTATCTCACCTAGATCATTGTTTATGAGGAGTTATGATCGTTTGAAGTTGACCCAAAAATTTGCATTTGATAGGCTGAAGTAGATCGACCATACCTTTTTGCTCCGATATACAAATTGGGTGAAACTAATTTCATTGGAAAGAGGACTCGTAAACCTTTCCATTAATATATAGTAGATCACCCACATCAGTATTTACAAGGATTTATGATCATTTAATGTTGGAGCAAAAATACGCCAGGCCTCAGTACTTTTTCCTGCATGTTTTACTGTTCACTACTATTCATAGTTCGATCGGAATGTTCATAACTCGTCGCTCGGGTGTCCATTTTGGATGATCCACATATCGGTGAAAAGATTATTTGATACTATACGCAATGGTGGGTCATAATCTAAGACATTCCGTACTGAAAATTGATAATTCATTGTAGAAGATATAACCCAACACATTTACGCACAAAATTTCAACGAAAAATTTCTCGGGGTATTACATCATCCCCCCTTGGAAACATTTATCCTCAAATGATGACAGACATGCCAAGATTAGATAGGGAATAGAACATATAGTTGAAACCATTCGTTAGACTCATCACCACATCGTTTCTCACTCCGAATGCAACATAGAATGCATAAATTCAAGAAACTACAGCTGAACACATAATAAATGACAGCTGAACTGCTGCAACTTTTATCAAAAGTGCATTATTTAGGAAAGAATGGTACCTTCATCTTGATCGGAGTCCGCAGAAAATAGGTGTGGCTACTTAGATCGCATATACACCTCAACTTCCCAAGCTGCACCCTCAACAGATTGGTTTCGCCACAACACCTTGACCAAGGGAACTTCTTTGTTCCTTAGTCTTCGGACACTGAAATCAAGAATCTTAACAGGAATCTCATTAAAAGAAAGATTTTATTGAATGTCAGAACTCACAGAGGAATCCACTACCACAGCATCGCTAATATGCTTTCTAAGCATGGAGACATAGAATATTGGATGAACAGAGGACATCTCGAAAAGAAACTCGACCTCATAAGCTACCTTATCAACACGGCTAAGAATTTTGTAAGGACCAACATAACAGGGACTAAGCTTCCCCTTCTTTCCGATTCTCTTCACCCCCCTCATGGGTGAAATTTTTAGATACACTAGGTCATTAACTTCAAACTCAAGGTCTCTCCTTCTAACATCCGCATATAACTTCTGATGACTCTGCGCAGTTTTCAACCTTTCCCTAATCAACTTAACTTTTTCCATAGCCTCAAATACCGAATCAAGACCACTCACAGCTGCTTCACCCACCTCGAACCAACCTATGGGTGATCTACACTTCCTCCCACATAAGGCTTTAAATGGAGCCATGCCAATACTAGAGTGGAAACTGTTATTGTAAGAAAACTCTATCAATGGTAAGTGATCATCCCAACTTCCCTTAAAGTCAAGTGCACAAGCTCTGAACATATCCTCTAAGGTCTGGATGGTCCGCTCAGCCTGACCATCAGTCTCTGGATGAAAAGCAGAACTCAAAAGCACTTGGGTACCAAGACCCTTTAGAAAAGCTTTCCAAAATTTCGAAGTGAACTGAGTAACCCTATTCGAAATGATAGACAAGGGAACTCCATGCAGTCTGACTAGCTCTCGAATATACAATCTAGCATAATCCTCAGCAGTATATGAAGTATGAACATGCAAGAAATGAGCAGACTTAGTCAACCTATCAACCACAACCCAAATGGAATCATGATGGCGTCGAGAAGGAGGTAAACCAATCACGAAGTGCATATTTATCTCTTCCCACTTCTAGGTGGGAACACTAAACTCTTGCATCATACCACCAGGCCTTTGGTGTTCAACCTTAACCTGTTGGTATGTTGCTTACTTAGCTAGAAACGCCGTTATATCTTTCTTCATGCCACTCCACCAATAGATTTCCCGCAAGTCTCGATAAATCTTAGTGGTACCAGGATGAATTGAATATTGCGCCTCGTGTGCTTCAGCCATAATCCTCTGTCTCAGATCATCAACATTTGGGAAACACAATCTACCCTACAATCTCAACACACCATCTCCTCCTTGGGAGGAAACCTCTACTTTTTGGTCCTTGACTGACTTCTTCAATCTGACCAAAATAGCATCTAAGTATTGCTTTTCTTTCACTTCTGAAACCAAGTAGGATTCGGAACTACTCTGAACCCCTATACTACCTTCAGCAAAGTCAAACAACCTAACCCCCTATCTAGCCAAACGATGTACATCATGAGCCAACTCTTTCTTACCTTCTACCATATGCGAAACACTACCCATGGACACTCTACTTAGGGCATCCGCCACAATATTAGCCTTGCCCGGATGGTACAACACACTCATATCATAGTTCTTTAATAATTCTTACTATCGTCTCTGCCTAAGATTCAATTCTCTTTGGGTAAACACATACTACAGACTCTTATGATCAGTGAAAACATCAACATGGACACCATACAAATAGTGTCTCAAGATTTTCAAAGCAAACACAACAGCAGCCAACTCAAGGTCATGGGTGGGGTAATTTTTCTCCTGGGGTTTAAACTGTCTAGAAGAATAAGCTATCACCTTACCCTTCTGTATCAATACGCAACCCAACCCAACTCTCGAAGCATCATAGTACACCACAAAACCATCAACACCATCAAGAAAAGTCAAAACAGGGGATGAAGTGAGTCGAGTCTTCAACTCTTGAAAACTCTTCTCACAAGATTCGAACCACAAGAACTTCACTTTCTTTTGGGTCAAACGATTCATAGGAGATGCTATAGAGGAGAAACCCTCAATGAAACGGCGGTAATAGCTAGCTAAACCTAAGAAACTTTGGATATCAATCGGGGAAATAGGTCTAGGCCAATTTCTAACAGCTTCGGTCTTTTGGGGATCAACTTTAATACCCTTGGAAGAAATGATATGACCCAGAAAAGCAACTGACCTTAGCCAAAACTCACAGTTACTGAACTTGGCAAATAACTTGTGATCTCTAAGGGTTTGCAAGACAGTTTGAAGATGATCAGAATGTTCATCCTCACTAAGGGAGTACACCAGTATATCATCGATGAACATTATGACAAACATATCCAGATATGATCTGAACACTCAATTCATGAGGTCCATGAAAGCTGTTGGGGCATTAGTTAACCCGAAAGACATAATAAGAAACTCAAAATGGCCATAATGAGTTCGGAAAATGGTTTTTGAGATGTCACACTCCCTAACTTTGAGTTGATGATAGCCGAAATAAAGGTCTATCTTTGAGAAATAACTTACACCTTGCAATTGGTCAAACAAATCATCTATTCTCAGAAGGTGATACTTATTTTTTATGGTGACTTTATTAAGTTGGCGGTAATCAATGCAAATATGCAAGGAGCCATCTTTCTTTCTCACAAACAACACATGAGCACCCCAAGGAGAAAAATTGGGCCTTATAAAACCCTTATCTAGTAGATCTTTGATTTTCTCTTTCAACTCCTTAAGTTCTGCAGGGGCCATACGATAAGGAGGAATAAAAATAGGCTGAGTATCGGGAAGAAGATCAATCCCGAAATCTATCTCTCTATCAAGAGGTATCCCTGGGAGATCATCTGAAAAGACATCAGAAAACTCATTGATGACGTTAACAGACTGAAGAGTTGGAGTTTCAGATTTAGTGTCTTTGACTCTAACCAAATGGTAAATACACCCCTTAGAAATAAACTTTCTAGCTTTGAGGTAAGAGATAAAATGACTCTTGAGTGACACAAAATTCCCAGACCACTCAAACACGGATGTACCCGGAAACTGAAAATTGACCACTCGGGTCCGACAATCAATAGAGGCATAAGAGGAATACAGCCAGTCCATACCCAAAATCAAATCAAAATCTACCATGTCTAACTCAATCAGATCATCCAACAAGACTCTATGAAGAATGGTAATAGGACACTTTTTATACACTTTCTAGGCAACAATCGAATCACCCACTGGGGTAGAAACTAGGACAGGCTCTGGAATAATCTCAAGACTCATTTAAAAATTCACAGCAATCAAAGGTGTAACATATGAGAAACTAGATCCAGGATCCAACAAAGCATACACATCAAACTGAAATATACGAAGCATACCAGTAACAACATCAGGAGAGTCCTCCTATTCCTAGCTGGATAGTAAAGTATAGAATCTATTCTGGCGCTGCCCACCAGCATTGCTAGAAGAGGCGCCCTAAGCTGGGGCTGGGCGAGTCGCTGGAACTGGAGCACTAACAGTCTGAGTCGGGGCCTGAGGGCGATAGTCACGATGCCCTTATCCATCCTGTGGACAATCTCTAACTCTGTGACCCATGTCACCACAGCAGAAACAACCCCTCTTCTCACCCCAACATTTACCTGAATGAGCCCTACCACACTTAGGACATAGGGGACGATTTGTCTTACTGCCAGCACTGTACTGGGACCTGGATGCATATGACCTGCTACGTAGCTCCTGCCTATATCTAGGCACAGGAGCACTAGCAAATGATGGTCCTGGCATAGATGAATGATCCTGATACTAAGGGCGACTCCCTCCCTATGATCGAGTCTGACCCTGTCTGTTCTACTCAGACCTAGCTCTCTTATTCCCTCTCATTCTATCTCTCTCCTTAATCTTGTCTACCTCAATCTGTTGGGCATGAGTCATCAACCTAGAAAGATTCATCTCACTATTCAGCATAGCAGACCTACACTCTTTAACCACATAACTAGACACTCCAGTCACAAACTTACTCATACTAGCCCGATTATCAGCCACTAAGTCAGGAGCATACTTGGCCAACTGATTGAACTTTAGACAGTACTCCCTAATAGTTATAGAGCCCTATCGTAGGTTCATAAACTCATCTACCTTTGCCTCTCTCATCTCCAAAGGGAAAACCTTATCTCGGAATGCATCCTGGAACTCTTGCCAAGTTGTAAGGAAAGCTCCCTCACCTGTACCTTTTCTCTAAGCAAAAACTCAGTCATAAGCAAGGTCTTTCAACCTATACACAGCCAACTCCATACTATGTTCCTCAGATATATGTATCACCTGAGTAATCTTCAGCACCTCCTCTAAAAACAACTGTGGATCCTCATCAGACTTGGACCCATAGAATTCCGATGAATTCATCCACATGAAGTCACGGATCCTAGCAGCAGCTGAATCACCTCCCTAGTGCTATGGAGCCGAGGTTGGGTTGGCCTAAATATTTGCAGTAACAGCTTGGGCTAGTGCCTGAAAGGCTGCCCAAAATTCAGCATCAGACACATTTTCATTTAATGGGTCAGCGGTTTGAGGTTGATGACCATCAGTATTTGTTCTTGCTTGATGTGGAGGCATATTTCTGAAAGAGGAGAGCACAAATCAATAGCAGAGAGAGACACTTTAAGCACGATAGACTTTTGAAAGAAAGAATCACACTTTTTCCTAAAATGTCTTATAGCCTCTTGCTCATAGATGTGGCGCGCTACACACCGATGATCAAGACTCTACTTAACGCAGCTTGTCACACTCCCTAGGACACCTTAAAACCTTAGTATCTAATATCAAGTTTGTAACACCCCGAAAATGAGTCCCGGAGCATCACACAGTGGTTGAGGCTACGAGTAGCCCCAAGCTAATCCTTTGAGCCATTTTCATTCAGTTCAATACAAATCAACAGGGTTTCTATAAATAACCCTCAAATATCAACAGAGTAATCATCATCCAAGAATAAAAGAATTTCAGAAAGATAACAAAATACGACTTATTAGTCAACTCCCAAAATCTATTCTAGTCTGACAAGCCTCTAAGAAAATCAATAAAACCAGCGAGCCATTGAAAAATGCCCCAAGTGACTCATACTCAGTTATCAGATATAAACAATTCTCTGAACCCAACATCATACATCACGTGCTCGAAACATGAGGACTCACCACAATAGAGGATATAGAACAGCGTGCCCAAAGAATCACTATCGAACCTGGAATTGAGCACCTGAACCTATATTCTGAGAAAATATAGCCCACATTCAAAGATGTGGGTCAGTACAATGGAAAGGAACCGAGTATATAGGGGTGTATGTAGTTTTAGAAAGATCATCATCATAAATATTTATAAGAAATACGCAGGATGTATGAAAGGCTCACATAGCCCGAAGAAAATCATCATAATCAGGAGATAATGAAATAAGTATAATAACACATATGAGTCATCATATAATTTGTCAATCACTTTTAGTTCATCAAGAATATCAATTCACAAAATGTAAATATCATTTAAATCTTTCGGAAGAATAACTTTCACAATTCCACTTTCAAATCACTTCACCGTTCACCATAGACACAAGGAAACACACACACACACTGGGAGATCCTATAACCGACATAAACCATGTCGCTACATGGAGTCCAACGTACAACCCACGTTGGAGAGAGCGGCCCTATCCTTGCCATCAGAGTAGGACTATCAATATCAAATCCACACAAACTAGTGATCACTATATAAATCAGTCTCTGTCTCACTCCTACAGGGGCACATAGTTCTAGGGAAGTAAGGTCGCTTTATACCTCCCGCTCGGTGATAAAGATTTCTCTGGGACTTAGCTCAAATTATTTCAAAGACAATCCACAATAAAACAATTTCAGTAATATATAAATATACATCGGGAGCTATCATGCTTCCCATCTATCAAAATTAACCACATTGTGGATTTCTTTCACTCTTGAGTTTAAAATAATTCCATTAAGACCAAAAGTTCAAATCATTCAAAATATCTCAAATATTCAACATCAACATTCTTATAACACACACTTTCTCAAAAAAACATAATTTCCAATGGGGATTCACAACCCAAATATCAAAATCATGATAAATATCGTTCAAGATTCATGCTTTATATCTCCACACATGTAAATTCATCTTTCAAAATCATAAACATCAAGATTTCATAATAATAATCATAAGATATAGGTTCATGCTTCAAATTAGTAAAAATCAAATAAAAATCATGCCTTTGTAAAGAAAATTATTTTTGGGCAAGAGAATGAAAGAGAGTTCTTGTTGAAAAACCCCACATACCTTGAATGATGAACTTTAGATTGATAGTCATTTTTGAGATATTAATCATGCCTTTGAAAGATGGTTCTTGGAGTTCTTGAACTGGGAACTTGGAATCTTGAATAAATTTGCAGAATTAATGGTGAACTTTGGAGGTTCTTGAAGTTGGATGTAGGAGCTTAGGGTATATAACATATAATACTTCTAATAGCCTTTAATATAGGGTTTGGATGGATTTTAGGTGAGGGAGAGTGACCAAAACGCCCCTAAAAATCAAATAATTCTCGAATCTGTCCTTTGGTGGACTATTTTGATAGTCTGAAGTAGATCAACCATAATGTTTTACTTCGATATCCAAATTGGATGAAACTAATTTCATTAGAAAAAGGACTCTCATATCTTTTCGTTGATATATAGTATCTCACCCAGATCATTATGTATGAGGATTTATGATTGTTTGAACTTGACCCGAAAATTTGCCTTTGATAGGCTGAAGTAGATCGACCATAACTTTTTGCTTTGATATACAAATTTGATAAAACTATTTTCATTTGAAAGAGAACTCACAGAGCTTTCCGTTGATATATAGTAGATCACCTAGATCATTATGTACAAGGATTTATGATTGTTTAAATTTGGAGCAAAAATACGCCAGGCCTCAGTACTTTTTCCTGTACGTTTTACTGTTCACTACTATTCACAGTTCGATCGGAATGTTCATAACTCGCTGCTCGGGTATCCGTTTTGGATGATCCACATATCGTTGGAAAGATTATTCAATACTCTACGCAATAGTGGGTCATAATCTAAGACATTCTGCATGAAAAAGTTATAATTCATTCTAGAATATAGAACCCAATACATTGATGCATAAAATTTCAATGAAAAATTTCCCAGGGTATTACAGTGCACCATGCTCTTCTATAAGAATCCGCTGTCTCACACAATCCACATATAGAAAACATAGTCTACCTTTGCAATATACCATACTATCTCCCCCTTGGGAGAAAACCTCTACCTTCAGATCTATGACTGACTCTTTTAGCTTAACGAAACTGGGATCTCTGTCCTGCTTTTCTTTTACTTCGAAAACCAGAGACGATTCTGAACTATTCTGCACCCATATGTTGCCCTCTGCTGAATCGACTAAGCGGACACTTAGTCGAGTATGATTATAAACTTCGAGAACTAACTTCTTTATACCATCCTCCACGTGAGCAACACTACCCAGGAACATCTTAGTGAGAGCATTATCCACTACATTGGCCTTGCCTGGATGATACAACACACCCATGTCATAATCTTTCAACCACTCTAACCACCTTCCATGATGCAGGTTTAAGTCTTTCTGAGAAAATACGTACTGCAGGCTTTTATGGTCGGTGAACACATCCACATGCACCCTATACAAATAGTGCCTCCAAATTTCTAAGGAAAACACTACAACTGCTAACTCATGATCATAGGTAGAGTAATTCTTTTCATGGGGCTTAAGCTGTCTAGAGGAATAGGATATAACCTTACCTCTCTGTATCAAAACACACCCCAAACCAACTCTGGAAGCATCACAATATACCACAAATCCATCTGAACCATCTGATAAAGTCAAAACTGGGGTTGTAATGAGTCAAGTCTTCAACTCTTGAAAGCTCTTCTCACAAGAATTTGACCACTATAACTTGACTTTCTTACGAGTAAATCTGGACATAGGGTAAGCAATAGAAGAAAATCCCTCACTAAATCATCGGTAATAGCCAGCTAAACCCAAGAGACTCCTGATATCTGATGGAGAGATAGGTCTGGGCTAGTTTCTCATTGCTTATGTCTTTTGAGGATCAACTCTAATGCCATCATTGGAATCTATATGACCAAGGAAAGCTACTGACCATAGCCAAAATTTGCACTTACCAAATTTTGAAAACAACTGATGGGATCTGAGGGTCTGTAATACTAATTTAAGATGGTCTACATGATCATGTTCACTATGGTAGTAGACAAGAATGTCATCAATGAATACTATGATGAACATGTCTAAGTACTAGTTGAACACATGGTTCATCAAGTCCATAAAAGTTTTTGGGGTACTGGTAAGACCAAATGACATGAATAGAAATTCAAAGTGACCATACCGAGTCCTGAAAGTTATTTTTTGAATGTTATATTCTCTGACTCTGAGCAGATGATAGCCTAATCTGAGGTTTATCTTAGAAAAGTAACTAACACCCCAAAGTTGGTCAAATAAGTCATATATTATAGGAAGTGGATACTTATTCTTAACTCTGACTTTGTTTAGCTGACGGTAGTCAATACACATTCTAAAAGAACTATCTTTCTTATGCATGAATAGAACTGGTGCACCCCAAGGGGATACGCTGGGTCTGGTGAATCCCTTATTTAGAAGATTCTTTAACAATTCATTTAACTCTTTGATTTCTGCTGGAGCCATTTTGTATGGTGGAATAGAGATGGACTAAGTATCTAGAAGAACTCTAGGAAGATCTTCGAGAAACATATCTGGGAATTCACAGCTACTAGAACTGATTCAAGACTGGGAGTCTCAAAACTAGAATCCTTAACTCGAACAAGATGGTAGACATATCCTTGGATATCATTTTCCTTACCCTAAGGTAGGAAACAAGCTGACCCCTAAGTGTTGAGGTACTACCCCTTCATTCTAGGACAGGTTCATTCAAAAACTAAAATTAGAAAACTCTGTTCCTACAGTCAACTGAAGCATAGCATGAATGAAGCCAATCCATGTCGATAATGACATCAAAATCTGTCATCTCTTACTTTAATAAGTCTGTTGAAGTAACTTTCTGAGATACCTTAATCGAACAGTTCATGTATACCCATTGGGCTATGATAGACTTACCCACTGGGTAGAGACTGATAAAGGCTCTGCTAGGATTTTGGAACTGACTCCGAAGTAAACATCTATATAAGGAGTTAAAAAGGACAAGGAAACTCCTAGATCTAGCAACGAATAAACATGTAAATGATAAACTTGTAACGTAATAGTGACCACATCAGGAGAATTTTTTTGGTACTGTCTTGACTGGAGTGCATAAAGTCTTTTTAGGTACTGCCCACAGATGGCACTGAAAGTGGCACCCTGTTGATTCAGGCATCAAGACTGAGCTGGTGGATAGTTATACTGACTCTAAAAACCCACCCGAGGACACTCTCTAACCCTATGGCCTGGCTTACCACATCTAAAACATACATCACTGCTAGCTCTATAGAAACCCTGATGGGTTTTTCCATATTTCTAGCAAAGGGGATTTGTTCGGGTACTTCTAACACTACCCTAAGGTTTAGGTCCTGGTGCCCTATATTTATTTTTATCTCTGAATTTTGGCACTGGAGCAGTAGCTGAGGACAGAGGTAGAACTGATGGTTTCAGGTAGACCTAAGGATAATTACCACCCTCTGACTTAGGCTGAGTGAAGTTAAAGCTACCTATACTAGCTTACTTATTTTCCTTCCCCTTCTCCTTATTCTTAGCCTCTTCTATCTACTAAGCATGGACCATGATCCTGGATATGTCCATATATTTAATAAGCACTGTGGTCCTACACTCCTTGACCACACTGTTAGAAACAACAAATACAAATTTACTGATATTAAATATGTTATCAGCTACCACATGAGGGGCATATCTGTCTAACTGAGTAAACTTAAGGGAATACTTCTTCACTGTCATGTTGCACTGCTTTAATTTAATAAATTCCATAACCTTACCTTCCCTCAACTCTAATGGGAAGAACCTATCTAGAAAAGAAGTGGAAAACTGCTCCCATTCTAGAGGCCCTGTATGTACGGCCCTCTTGCTTTCCACTGCTTGAACTATGAGTGAGCCACATCCGTCAACTGATATGTGGCTAAGTTAGAACTCTCACTAGTTGTTAACCTCATGATATCTGTGACTTTCTGCACTATGTCAAAGAATTTTTCTAGGTCCTCTTCATACTTAGACCTGGTAAATAATGGAGGATTTATTTTGGTGAAGTCCCAAATTCTAGCAGCAGTAGTATTAGCCACTAGGTTGGTTTGGACAGAACCTGGGCGTTTATTCTGGGCTACCACAGAATGATCTAGAGTAGTGAAAGCTGCCCTAAACTGTACGTAAGAAACGTGCTCATTTAGGTGGTCTTCCTGAATAGACATAGGCATTGGCTGATTCCCAGTCCTTTTTTTGTTGGTCCTTTTAGGAGGCATGTTCTATCATTGGAAGTTAAAAAAAGGAATTAGACTTAGATTTTAACTAGTGCTCATGCTCACTTGCACGATATAAATACTAAAAGAAGGGGACTTGTTCCTAAAATCCCCGTAGCCTCTTGTTCATAAGTGTGGCACTCTACACACCCATACACAAGACTCTACTAGACGTGGGTTCCTGACTCTCTAGGACTTATTTGAACCTTAGGCTCTGATACCAAGTTTGTAATACCCTAGTTCGTACCCCAGATGCCACAAAGTTCTTATGATTCCAAGCGACTACAAGCTAACCCATGACTAGTACTTGCTACAATCACTGAATAATAACAATATAATAAGGTGGAAATTAGGCTAAATCTGCCATAAGGTTCAAAACTAAAATCAATTACTGATAATTAAATACTAAAAAATGAATATCTATCTGATAGAGTCTAGTCCAAAAGCCTCTAACTGTCTGAAGGTGGAGTTGATGGGATAAGTCCCAACTAACTCCGACTATTGAAAAATTTATTGAAATACTGAAAGGGAAGACTTTGTCCTCAAACTATGAGGACTCACCACTATATCTGTCGCTGATAATCCGAGCTGCTAAGTATGATCAGGAGCTCTTGCATCTAAACCTATGATATAAGACATCATAGCGCAAAAGAAAGAGTATGCATCAATACTTTGAATGTACTGGTATGCTAAGTGAGGTAAGACTGAATGCATAGGTTTATATGTCTGAACAATAACTGACTGAATAATATGCATGCAATTGATTGAGAGTATATGTATGACTGAACTGCTGTAAATACTAGTTATGCACTACTACAATATATGTGTATATATATACTACTGGCTGGGTGACTATTTCTGAAAGTCCTGATTCTGTAGAACTAAACTAGTTCTATACTGAATAGGACACTGTATCTGACAGTCCTAATCCTGATGAACTAATCTGAGTTCTGTACTGAGTCGAAAACTTAAACTATGACTATGGGAGTGCTCATTAAAATGACATACCCCGATTATAGAATAAGTTGGGGTCCAACCTATGTCCCAAGTTTGAAGGGTGTTAATCCTTGACAAGAGATACTAACAATGGCTATGAGTTAACTCTATTTGAAAGGAAAACATTTTGTTAACCCTCACTGGCAGAAAAACTCATACGAGATGTATTAACCCTTATCTGACAGGAAGATATCTCAACCCATACTAGCTACGTAGTTTTGTAATACAGGAAATGCTACTAAGGGTCAAACTCTATACTAGAAGGAACACCCCCATCCCTGGGTCTCCTTGGTGCTTAATACTACTCTTAACTGAATATACACCGATCTGATCACTAGACTGTACTAGGATTGACTAAACTGTTACTGATCATGCTGACTGACTGAACTAGACTGAGTTCATTGAGTTTGGTTAACTGACTGAGTACTATTTTCTGTTCATGACACTACTGAGACTAATCCATAGCTACTGATATTCTAGGTAAACAACTAAATTTTTGGGTATTTAATACCCCCAGGACTCGATAGCATTTATAATCATAAAACATGGCAATACTTAAAAACATGGAAATGATCAACTGTTCACAATGAAATTTGGGACATTTCATCGGGCACTTGGAAGTTATGAACTTGTACATGAATAGGATTACATGCTATCATGCCATAATTACATTATTCAACTCATATGGGTATTCTATCAAGGACTTGCAAGGCATATCTTTAGCATGATTGTAATTTAAGCATGTAGTAATAGCATGAATTCAACACTAGGGTCACCAATGAAACATAGTTGCACAATTTACTCAACTAAGCATTTTATCAAACTCCTAGGAGGCATAATCTTGTACTTGGGCATGAGTAACATGTTGATGCTTCATAACTACAATATCAATTTCAAATTCAAGGGTTTCAACATGGGGATTTCAACAATTACATACATGATATCTTATAGTCATGAAAACTACAAATAAATATTGGATTGAAAACCCACACAATAACATGAACATAAAAACAACCCAATTGGTACATGTAATTCATGACACTATTTACTTGAGAATTTAAAAAGGGTTCTTGAACCCCAAGGGTGGAAGGAAACCCTTGGATGAACACTTAACATACCTTTGTTCTTGAATTCATGAAGATTGATGGTGTGTTCTTGAATCTTGAAATTGAAATTGGATGCCTTAGGGTTTCTTCTTGAGGAAATTGGAGAGAAATAATGAATTTTTTCCTTTTGAATGGCTGAATCACGTGTTTTGGGGCCGAATAGGGTGGGGGAATTTGACCTAATTTCTCCTCTGGATTCGGGCTTTTAAATTACTGAAAACATGACTAACTATGAATAGACTGATGTGCCGCATCTATTGGGTTGATGCGATGGCTGATGCGACGCTTCGAGATCGCATCGGCTCACTGGAATTTGCACTAGGAGCTGGGGACAAATATCTATCGACACAATAGGTGATGTGACATATGGAGATCGAGTCAATCCACTATTTTGGACTCCCAAACGTGCCTCAAATAATGTTCGAAAAATCCAAAACTCGCCCGAGAACACCTATTGACAACCCTGATCATGAATCAACCTAAGAATCGACATTTTTATAGTTCTAAGGGTTGAAAATAAGTTCATGGAAATATCAAGGCAAAAATAAGACTAAGTGTCATTACTTAGCCTAAAAATTTTCAAGTCTGTGGCCTCTTTCATGCTATAAGGGATTGAGTTAGTCTTGAAATTTTATGGGGTCTTACACGAATACCCTCATTGGAAATAATATGACCAAGGAAAGCTACTGACTTTAGCCAAAATTCAAATTTGCTGAATTTGGTGAACAGCTGCTGATCTCTAAGAGTTTAGAATACAATTCTAAGGTGGTCTGCATAATTATCCTCACTACGAGAATAGACAAGAATATCATCCATAAAGACTATGAAAAACAGGTCCAGATACTATTTGAACACTCTGTTCATCAAGTTTATGAAGGCTGCTGGGGAATTACTTAGCCCGAAGGACATGACTAGAAACTCAAAATGACCATAGCGGGTTCTAAAAGATGTCTTTGGAAAATCACATTCCCTTACTTTAAGCTGATGCTTGCCGAATCTAAGGTCTATCTTGGAGAAGTAACTTTCACCTTGGAGTTGATCAAATATGTCATCAATTCTAGGAAGAGGATATATGTTTTTGACTGTGACTTTGTTCAGCTGATGATAGTCAATGCATATTCGCAAAGAACCATCTTTCTTTCTCATAAATAGGATGGGAGTGCCCCATAGAGAAATACTAGTACTTATAAAACCTTTATCTAAGAGATTTTTAAGATGCTCTTTTAACTCTTTAAGCTTGGCGGGAGCCATACGATATGGAGGGATAGAAATAGGCTTAGTGTCTGAGAGAAGTTCAATACCAAATTCTATTTCCCTATTGGGAGGTACCCCTGACAAATCTTTGAGAAAGACATCAGGAAATTCATTGACTACACTGACTGACTGAACTATTCGGGTCTCAGACTTAGTGTCTTTGACTTGAATAAGATAATAGATATACCCTTTAGCGATCAACTTTCTAGCTTTATGATAAGATATGAAATGACTCTTGGGAGACATTGAATTACTTTCCCACTCAAAGACTGGCTCATCTAGAATTTGAAACTTTATCACTTTGGTGCAACAATATATGGATACATAACAATTATAGAGCCAATCCATACCAAGAATAAGGTCAAAGTCAACCATATCTAACTCGATTAAGTCTGGTAACATGATTTCATGAAGGATAGTGATAGGACACTTTCTATATATTTGTTCAGTAACAACTGGCTTACCCACTGGGGTAGAAACTAAGAAGGGCTCAAGGATCTTTTCAAGACTTATTTCAAAATTTACTGTAACTATGAAGGTCACATAAGAAAAACTTGACCCGGGATCTAACAACACATAAACATCAAGATGAAAGACACAAAGCATACCAGTAATAACATTTGGTGAATTCTCATGCTCCTGATCGGATGGTAAAGAATAAAACTAATTCTGGAGCTGACTGCCACCGATTCTGGATGATACACCTTGAGGAGGAGTTGGGAGACCTACAGGAGTTGGTTCAGCAGTGGCCTGAGTCTGGGGATGAACATATTTGTTTTCCTACTTAGCATGCAGACACTCTAATTCCATGACCCAAATTTCCACAATCATAACAACCCTTCTGTCCTAACATACACTCACCAGGATGATTCTTACCATGCTTAGCACATAGAGGATAACTGGTTCTTCCAATCACACTATTCTGAGATCTGGACATATAAGACTTACCCCACTGCTACTACCTAGCTCTAGGAGCGGGACCACTAGCCGGAGATAGTGCTGGCATAGATGAAAGATTCAGATACTACGAATGAGTTCACCCTTGACACCTAGCTTGGCCATACTCTAACTGTTATGTTCTAGTCTTCTTATTTCCCCTCTCTCTTCCCTTTAAATTCTCTACCTCAACTAGATGAGCATGAATCATCAATCTAGCAAGATACATATCCTCTATAAGCATAGCAATCCAATACTCCTTGACTACCAAGCTAGACACTCCAGTAACAAACTTACTCATAATCTCCCTATGACCAACAATCGTATCTAAGGCATACTTAGACAACTAATTAAACTAAAGGCAGTACTTTTTCACTATTATCGAGCTCTGCCTTAGGTTTACAAACTCCTCTATCTTAGCTTCTTTTATTTCATACGAAAAAAACCTGTCTAGAAAAGTATCTTAGAATACCTGCTAACTCATTAGAGCTGTATTCTTACCTCTATAATTCTTTCGTATAACCACCAAATCATGCGCTACATCCTTCAATCTATAGGATGCCAACTCTACACTCTCCTCTTCAGAAACATACATAATCTGGGTGATCTTCCTTACCTCATCTAAATAAAGTTCTGGGTCCTCACCTGTTTTTGACCTAAAGAACTCTAGCATATTCATTCTCATGAAGTGATGAATTCTGGCTACTGCTAAATCACCATTCTGCTGAAGTAGGACTGTCGGCTGATGGTTTCCCTGAACATTAGCAGCCACTGATTGGGCCAACGCCTGAAAGAGAACCTGAAACTCAGCATGGGATACATTCTCATTCAGATGATAAGTAGGATGGTTACCATTTTTATGGGCGTTAGCTCGACGAGGAGGCATATTCAATGATCACATAAGGGCACAAGTTAATAGAAGATAGAGGTACTGTAAGCATGATAGATCATTAATGAAAGAGATAATTTCCTAAAAATGTCCCATAGCTTCTTGCTCATAAATGTGGCGCGCTTCATACCCATAATCAAGACTCTACGTAACGCAGCTTGTCTGACTCCCTAGGACTCTTATAAACCTTAGACTCTAATACAAAGTTTGTAATGCCCCAAAAACCTTATCCTGAGATGTCACACGGTGCTCAAGACTACGAATAGCCTAAAGCCAACCCTATCTTCCTTTTACTATGTCTGAATCTTTTAATAAAGGAAACATAGAAATAAAAGTCATACTATATGCAGAAATTTATCTGAATATCATATCTAAAAAAAAAATGTCTGAAACCTCAATACTAAATAATCTGAATCAAAACTAGCAGTCTGACAAGCCTCTACTACTAATATCTAGAGTCCCTGGAATAAACCCACAGCTAACTCGAACTGTCTAAAAATACTTAATCATCTAAACTGATGCACTAAAAATCTGCATAACTAAGTCCCCAAACTATGACGACTCACCGACTGTCAGGATGTAGATGGAGATGCTTGAAATTACTCACATTGATAGAACTGAGCACCTGAACCTATATTATGAGACAATGTAGAACATGGACGTAGATATGGATTAGTACTTTTAGGATGTATTGAGTAAATAGGGTGAATGCATAAGTAAAACATTATCTCAATATTTATATCGATTTATAAAAGAATGTATGCTAAATGTAAATGACTCACATAAGATGGAATATCTGAAACCTGAAAATCATAATTCATGAGTAGTAAATCATACTTTATAAATCTAGTGAGTCATACCATTCAATTCTAAAAGTTGTACTAGTGATCTGTCTATAAATCATGCTGCCTAAGTTTAGAAAGAACTCATATTTATATCTGAAATCTGAAACCTGAGGTTTGTAGCTAATATTTTTTTGTAAAGCATAATCTGGATAAAGTTGTAATCCTTTACAGTTAGTTTTCTAAAAGTTTTTCATTACTAGTACGAAATTCTCTTAAAAACTATTCTACAAGGGAAATACTTTAAAACTATTTTGAAAGCTTTTACCATTAGGGAGGTTCTTCCAACCGACATAAACCCTGTGAGCTAACATGGAGTCCAATGTCTTGTTCGCCTATGGGGAAAACTCATGATGGGAGAGGTGTCATACTCTTGCCAATGAGTATAACCTTATGAAAGTGATCACATCTGTATCTGTCATTCATATAGAAATGGGAATAATCTAAATCTATACCTACGTTGTGTACGTAGTTATGTGGAAGTTAGGCCATGTTAATCCCACACTTCCTGCTCTGTGCTAATTACTTCTCCCTTTAATCTGTATGCTCATTCTATTGGAAATCCACTTTAAAAATAAGCATTAGGGTTTATTCTAAAACCAATTATGCATTTATCAGATTCAATCTGTAAGTAAAACTAATATAATTTCTATAGTCTGTACTAAATCTATAAACGGATTCCAAATCTTATATGAGGATCAAAATATTAAATATTTACTAAAAATCTAAAGAAAAAAAATTGATCATCTGATGCTTAAAGCATAATCTTTCTTGAAATTAAAAAGTTCAATCTAAGGATAATAACCCATGCATCAATCTCATGTCAAAACATCATAACTATCATGCTTGGTAATGAAAACAATTATAGTTCATCTCAAATATGGAAATTACTGCAATAGGCATGAAAATATGGAATTAAACATGCAATTCAACTTCCAAATCACTTTAAAAATCATACTTTCGCAATTAGCAATAGTGGCGATGAACCCTAATTCAAATCCCATGTAATTTCATAGAAAATCATGTAAATTTGTGGTTAAAATTTAGTTTTGGGTACAAGGATGAAAGAGGATCCTTGTTCATGAACCCCACATACCTTAATTGATGAAATTTCTAAGAAATCTTGAACTTGAATCTCTATTTGTGCGTTTGAAGATAAACTCTTGATTATCTTGATTTGGGAAATCCTCAATTTTGAGTTTTCTTGGAGAAACAATGGAGGAAATTTATTTCTTGGAGATTAAGTTTCAAGCTATAGGGTTTCTTTGAGATATAATGTATGATAATAAGCATAAAGTTCTTCAGAATACGTTTAATTTCTTTTTTTAACGAATTGGGGTCTTGGGAATTAACCAAAGAGTCCTTTTTAAAATTTTCATCGAAACCAGAATGAGGGAGAAATTACTATTTTTTCATGCCACCGTGATGCACCACTATCCCGGTGGCTCATTGGATTTTGCAAACTGGGAAATGGGGCTCAAACGCGACACGTTTAAATCGCGTTGGCCCTTTGGAAAAAGGGACGAGTCCTATTTTGGCCATCATCGCGATCAACCACCATCATGGTGAGCCACTGGAAAAGGACGATTGGGACCTGGAACTTCTCTGTGACACGAACCAATCGCGAATGTCCACTAGAAATTGACATTTTCCAAATTGTCCCTCTCTGTGATGCGGTGCTTGCCTAAATGGCACACTACTTTACTAAAAAATCCATAACTTCTCAACCGAGTATCGAATTTAGGTGAAATTGGTATTGATTGAAAGCTAATTCAATTTTCCATATAATTTAGGGTTTAGAACTGGAAAATTCTACAAGTAATAAAAGTTATTCATCTTTGAATCTAACCTTTGATGTTCTAAGAGCAAAATTAAGATAGGAAAAAAGTACGGGGTATTACAAAAGTGAACTTCAGGTCAGTAAACCACAATAACTTCTAACATCCCAACTAGGGCTAATGACACATTTGTACCTCCTACTAATAGGATATAGACCTGAAATAGAGTCCGCACTTCAGGTTTGACTGCACTTACTTAGGTCCCACCTAGCCCAACCAGTATTCCAAGAGCTCCTAGGACCGGCTTTACTCATACTCTGTCCCCTAGGGTAAAGTTCCCAATGTTGATTTCAAATATCCCATTCAGATACTTGCTCAAATTATGTCATTTCAATCTCGTCTATTAGATAATGTTGGTTCTACTAATGATTTCGTAGACACTACTAGAGTCGGTCAATTCATGCGATTGAACCCTCCAATTATCAATGCATCCAAAGTTGAGGAGGACTCCTAAGATTTTGTTGATGAAACAGAGAATATTTTTATGGTTATGCATGTAAGTGACCCCGAGAAAGTTGAGTTTTTGGCTTATAAGCTGAAGGGTGTGGCTTATTAGTGGTATAATGAGTGGGAGGGGATTAAGGGTGAGGATGTTGAATTTGCAATTTGGAAAGATTTTTCTATGGTTTTTCTTGAGAACTTTTTTTCTCAGTAGTTGTGGGAAGCTAAGGCTATAGAATTTATGAATTTAAAGCAAGGAACTATGAGAGTTAAGAAGTATGCTCTGAAGTTTTCTTAGGTAACTCGCTATGTTCCAGAGTTGCTGTTTAATATGAGAGCAATAATGAGGAAATTTTTGTCTGGGGTGTCTGATGATATGAAATTAGAGTGTAAAATGGAAATGTTACATAATGACATAGATATTTCTTGGTTGGTAGTTATGTTCAGCGGGTAGAGGAGGAAAAGAAAAAGATTGCAGAGGTTGTGGATCATTAATTCCAAAAGGCAAAATCAATGGATCATGAGGTAAACCATATTAAAAATGGTAATAGGTATTTTTCCCCTAAGAGATCGTCTAGTTTAGCCTCATCTTTGGCTAGTGTGCCGATGTCCAATTCTCATTTCTATGCTAGTGTTTCTTAGAAACTCTTTAAGTTCCCTCCTTGTACTAAGTGTTGTAGGTCTCATTCGAGAGAATGTAAGGTGGGTATAGATGGATGTTTTAGATGCAGAAAGTTACGTCACTTTCAAACGAATTGCCCATCGTCAAAACAAGGCAGTAGGGGTAGAGCCTAAATTCTAGTATCATCTATTAAAGAAGGCTGGGTTACTTAGAAAGGAACTACTTCATTAATTAGTGGTGGTCGAAACCGATTGTATTCCTTGACTAGTTAGCAGAATTTAGAAAACTTTACCAATGTTGCAACTAGTATGTTATTTAGCTTTCTCAATGTGTAGAAAATTTCTATCTCCTAAACCCCTATTTCATGTCATGAATTTTCTGAGCTTAGAACCTAGGTGAGTGAGTAGTATGAGGGTGATAATATTGATGTTGAAGGTCTGATTATGTGTGTTTTATGTAAAGTTGTTCTGCAGATTTTAGTATGGGACACCTTTGATAAAATTTTATGAAAGCAATATTTTTTCTTATGGCTTATCTGGGGAGTCATGATCGGTGCATGAAGGCCCAGTACCATATCCTTTTAAGGTTTTGGACTCTTCTTATCCACTACTTTCGAGAACAAAAGTTGTTTTAGTAGTGGATACTATAATGACCCTCCAAGTTCTTTTCTCAAGTTCCATGCGTTTATTATAGTTTGAGCCTTTATACAATGGCTACAAGTCATTTATGACATTCGAGAACTATCGTTTTGATTATTATATAGTTTATTTGGATATTAGGCTTATTTTTTTATTTTAGAGTTTTTACAGTTTAGGAATTGTTATCAAACCAAAACTCCTGGTAAATAGTGCCATCAACTCCAGAATGTTGATTTTAGGCTGGGGTTTCCCTTGGTTTGAGTCTCAAGGCATTCGAATATATTTTGTTATATTGGTGGATTTAATGAAAAATAAAACAAGGTGTAGGATCCAAATATAATCAAAACAATCTCGGATAACAGTTTCAATGACTTCGTTTAGTCCGAAATGTCAAATTTGGTATGGTAGTATAGTTCATTTACATGCACGAGGTTTTTAATAAATCCTGAACCCCTGGTAAAAGTTTAGTTGAAGTTGAAGAAAATGCTAATGTTCAGCATCTGGTGAAAGAAATCCTTCTTCTTCGTGTTCGAAGAGAGTTTACCGTATTTCGAAAGGGTCATGTCATTGGCATTCACAATTGTGAGCCTCCCATCGTGTTTGCAATGAAGGGTCTACCCGAACCAATCCGAGATAGATATGTAGGTCTATTGGTATCATAAGATACACTCATATTTATGTGTACTCTATCCCTATTTTCTTCCCATATTATTTGGTTCATTGTAACTAATTAAGCCCTTTATATCATGTCAGTAAGTCTTTTTCATAATGACTTACCTTATTTTATTTATTATGGACTAAATAGTGTTGACTCACCTAGATTAACATGCCAACCCTATATATGGTAAATCTATAACTATTGTATTAGGTTACCCGAATAGGTTGTATTAGTGTATTTATGGGGATTAGATCAAATTGGGAAAGCCTTGGGTAGTTGGGGTGGTTGTTCCGCCATCAGTTTTGATTAGGGTTGATCCTGGATGATGCTTGCTGAGTTCACATGGTTTTTTTCATGACCCAAGCTGAGACCCTGGCTGCGAAGGGCATCCCAAACCATGAAAGCCTGAGAAACCCCTTAGCATACTATCAGAAAATCCATCCTTAAATCAAAGTACGGAAGATATAAAGAAATTCAAGATAAACTCATAATCAAATTGTGTCAATGAGTTGTGACAATAAAATACTCAAATCTCGTCTACGTTTACGAACCTCTACGGAATACTAATTGTCTAGGTTGGGACAAGGCCCCGTGTTGGACCATAACTAAAAAAGTCAACATATGAATAATTGCCTGGTGGATGGGTCACCAAATCTATCATATCTAAAAGTTCTACTGATGAGATGGACCATGGAACTATATTCAGATCCTGTAATATGGGGGGGGTCAATACTTGTAGAGTATTGGTATGTAGAACGATCAATAAATGACGTATATTTCATGTTAAATAATGGAGAGCATTGTAGAAAAAATAACTTATCATAATAAAGATAAGAACACATGGGCATAATATGAAAAGGCTCAATTAATGCTTGTAAGAATTGACTTAACTCTTTGCTTTAGTTCTAAGCCAGATGGTACACACTACAAGTCTAAAATCCCGTGGGCTATATGGAATCCTCCCTTGACTTGATGGCCAAGCCCCTAATCCGAGTTTTCCACAAGTAGTGGAGTACATAATAAGATGAAGCATGCATCCTTACTAACATACCAAGTCATGAAAGAGCGTGCCTCCTTACTGACACACCATATTATGAGAGAGTATGCCTCTTTACTGACATACCATTTCGTAAAACCCATTTCGGCAAAATACAGTTTCGGCTAAGAGTTATCTAAACGCGTGCTTTATTCGGGTAACCATCTAACTCTCTTTTAGCCCAATTTCAATCCTTTAAAATCATACTTCATGCTTATAAAAAGTTCATTTCTTATTTTGTTAAGGGAATATCATAACAGGGTATCATTATACCCAGACTTGCAAGTCATTCATATCATATCGTATCTATAGTCGTTCTTATTCAAAAGAATGTTAATGACCACCTAATAGATTTAAAAATCATATGAGAGAGGTCTTATATTAAATATCATATGATACTTATGCAAATCTACCTCTCTTCAAGACTTTAAAATATGGTGACCTATTCTTACATAAAACACATGCAATTCTACATCAGGAAACAAGAGCCTTTAGAATAAGAAATTGCCTCTTTGAGAACATGAAAAGTACCAAAGCATAATTAATAAAGAGACATTTATAACTTGAGAAATATAATCATTCATAAAGCAGCCCCAACTATAGTGATACATAAGTCTCATGATCAAAAAACGAGGCTTATAGTTCATGCTCTCAAACCTATTTAGTAATTCATAATATATTAGGATCATAAATTTCATCATGCTCTCAAATCCACTTCAAAAATCGTTGGTAATAGTAAGCATTTAAACTCAAGACTTTGAATCATCCATTTGAAAAACCAATAACATGTTAAGACAAATAAATTTCTTCATAAAAGGGGGATTTCATAAATCATGCTCTTAAATCACTTTTCAAAAATCACAACATATGGACGCATGGCTATAATTCAAGTTCATGGAAAAAACCACTAGTAATTTCATAATTTCATCAAATATGGGTTCATGACGCATGCTCTTCAAATGATTTCCAAAAATCCTTTTTGCATATACATAATTATATAACATTAAAACTTATTAAAAACATTAAATAATGCCTATGAGATTTAGGATAGTCCCACATACCTTTTGACAGAGAGAAATTGAAGAGAACGGATAGAGATTGGCCCGTGGAGATTTAAGATCCTCCAAACCTAGGTAGTTTCTCCTCTCTTGCTTATGGAATTTTATTTAGGGATTTTATAGTGGTGAAATAACGTGTTTAAAAATTTATATTTTCCCAAAAAGGATTAGGGATGGTAAAACACCCCTTTGTCCTTAAAAAAACTCAAAAAGGAATACTTTTTGAAGCTTGGGAAAGGCTTTGCAACGCAAGGTCAAAGTAAACCACTGCTTTTCCAGTGCAAGGCCATATCAAACCCATTACATTGGCTTTTTGCAATCCATCCGCGGCCCAGGTCAAACACGGACCATGGACAGTATCTTACTAAAACACTCATAACTTTTGACTCTGAATTCGAATTGACAAACGGTCAGCTGCATTAGAAAGAGGACTCAAAGAACTTTAACGTTATGTATAATAGGCTACATAAATCCTCATATTCTAATATTAATGGTCATTAGAATTTGACCCAAGAAAAATCGTACATAAAAATTCAATGGATAGGAAAGTGCTCAACTTAATTTTGAGCTAGGAGATTTTTATGATGTATACTCATCTTCAAAGATGTTCTCATACCAAAGTATTGTTATTAACACTTATTTCTTACTAGAAACCATTTGATTCAAGTTTATATACATCAAAAAGACAGTTAAACTTTAGCCCAAAAAAGCGGGGAACATTATCTCCCCCTTGAGATCATTTATCGTCGATTAATAGGTAGGAACTTATTCAAGTTATAGAAGTATGGACCAATGGATGTACCCTTACATTAGGAATTTCCCATCAATGTAACTTATATAGGCATTTAGGAAAAGCTTCATGACACCACCAAGTGAATTGTGTACGCATGGAGCATAAGATAATGAGAATTGATGTAGAGAGGACCTTGCACATGAGGTATATAGATCATAATCATCACAATATAAGGTATGAGTTTATTTGGGGGTCATTGGTCTTAATTTAAATTAACACTAAATTTGAGATAAGATTTAGCAAAACATAGGAATAGAGGTATCCTTCATCTTCCTTGATACAACCAATAGACCTTAAACTTAGAGACACTACTCGACTATGCCCCAAATAATAAATAACATACTTCATCATTTCCAACTTACGATTCCCCTACAACATACCTAACTACAAGAATTTGAGTCCCACTACGTAGTACTTCCTTGTTGAAGTATATCTCAGAGTAAAAAGGGGCTAGCTTAAGCGATGTGACCCTATACTCTACGTCCCTTTAAGGATATCACTTTACCTTATCACTATAATCAAACAACCTCAAGTCTTAAATTCCAGTAGTACTGATCAGATATCACATTGGTTTGTGTTTTCATCAATCACAACATTCAAGCCTATCTTTAATACACCTATTTTATGGATCTCCTCACCAAAACTCAACAACTTTGATTACTCTCACAAGGATTTTCAGCACATATTCACTTCCAAATTATTTCACATAATGAAAGTTCATCTCCCTCCTTCCTTTTCACCTATAACCTTAGCACAAGGTAGTCACACCAAAATTTAAAATATATGAAACATCTACTCTCTTATCTAATACATTACTAAGCTTCTATAACCACTAACATAATAACATAAGGAGGTTCATTGAGGACCAGCGAACAAGCATCAAGAATGAGGGTAACTCTCTTTAATTAGGACTTATATTTGTTGATCTACTCAATATGGGTCATGAGATGCTAGATATAATGCAATAGGCATGAATTGCTTCAAATATCAAATGCCTAGATCATAAAAAGAGAGTCGTTCGGGTGTTAACATACACATCATGAGTTCTTAGGACTAGGCACAGTGAGAAACATGTGATCATATATCATGTGCTATATAGTTTAAAGGCGGAATTCATACAGTCAACGATTGAGATGAGGATTTAAACTTAAAGTTATTGCTCCTCATTTAAAGAACTGAAAATGTCCATGAGTTTGCATAAACTTTATCACTTTGGATAATCCTCACATAAAGTAAATTGGTAATATATAGAAAGCATAGTTCCATTGAACTAAGCATGATACAAGACATAGATTTATGGATCATAAACATCATAACATAGAGCTTGAAGACTTGAAATATTGGATTACTGAGGGACATTATTGCTTTTAGTTTGGAGGTCGGAACATAGACATAAAGTACATACATAATTTTGACCTTAGGCATAGGAACAACTTAAATATAGAAGACATTAGTAGAATGACCTCTTATATTGAAGTAGGAGGAGCTCACATGAATAGGAATAAATTTATCATGACTTTTCCCAAACACTTGACACCATGAGAAAATTTGGGAACTACCTTAATTCATCATCTCTCCTTTATATCAAAGTCACAATCCTAGACTTAGGGACATATCCTCTAAATAAATCTACAACCACAACACTCAACATAATGGGGATATCACCATACACATGAATGCTAAACTTTCACTAATAAACTATACTCTGAAGGCATTGCTTTTTGGGAATGCTACTCTAAACCTTTTCTAGCCTCTATAGCCATCACTCTACAACTCACACTCTCATGTGTATACATATTCACACTCCTTATCACATACCAATCCATTCTCCACTACATAGTAGCATTAAACCTCTGATCGTATACCCTCACAACTTAACAAATTTTTTTAAAACTAGAACAATAACTCACATAATCTGTCTATATTTCACCCAATTTAGCACAAAAGAACACCATATAGAATCTCTCTAGGCTTCTTCATTCTAAGAAATTCAAGAACATGAACTAGGTAAACATAACAAATATACACATGAAACCTTATCTAACCACATGCCATCTGGGGTTCAACATATTCTTATAAACCTAACGTTCTTATCCTCCTAATGACTCAGCCACAATTTATTATTTTAACACAAGTCCTCATGTACACATATACATCACAACTTACCACTTAAACTTTTCATAAGTTATCAACCTAGGCTCTTTCACACATTATATCAAGCCTACTAATTCATTCCCACAAAACATGGCTCATTAATCTTAAGTTACTATTCTTACCACCACAATCCAAATCTAAAGTTAAAACCTATAGTCTAGCATCAATTATGTACCACTAAAGAAACATCTTGTACAGTATAGAAATCCGTCATATAGAGAAATCAACCTACCTCTCTTATTTTACTTAACTGAGGCCTATAAGATCATCCTCTCCACAACACTACTACAATATATTAGAATTTACTACACACCTTCTCTTATGTTGCATTAGCTTACAATTACTAGAGAAAATAGAATCAAGGGTGTAAAGTCACATAATGAGGATAGTTGATCTTAATCTTATAAAATGACCCCTACGATCTATTTAGCATAGTCTACTTTCTCATAATAAATCTACTTACCCATGCGTACATCACAACTACCTTCAAAATCCCATAAACATCACCAAGTTATCCCGAAGTTAGTCCATACTCATAACTTATTGGCTAATCTTATCCTTTCAATTCACAACATATAAATGATTTTTCTACTACAACAACCATCCATTTTTTAGCTCCTTACCTATTTCCAATAGATCCTAATCACCATAAGTAATCACATCCTCTCCTAACTACCATAAACCTATAAGTTAAGCTACAACTTTAGCCAATCATAGTAAAAGGCATACCACACTCTACTAAATTATTACATAACTACAACAACCTTCTTTACCCAAAAGTTACCTTCACTCTAAATTCTAAGCTTATGGCTTCAAATCACTAACTTCAGGAACATCTAACTACCAATAGGTTATGACACCTTAACATATACTACTACTTGGGTGGAAAAATTGTTCCAACATTCCACTATATATCTCTACCCTTAAGTATGACATCCATAACAAGGATTCTGAGAGGGGCTGAATATATTTCATACCACAGGCTCAAATACATGATGGATATAGATAGGGGTATCACTTGAATCAACACACTATGAAGCACTAACGGACTCCTCTCAAGTCCTTGTGCTATTTAATAATCTTATAGATAACACAATCTGAAAGGACCACATCGTTAGGGATCTAAACTCTTGATCTTATATCACCTCGATAATAAGGCATTGCTAATAAATTATTGTAAGAAAGGAACTTGGATAACTTTCATATGGTCAACACGATGGTTTGATCTAGAGTATGAAAGAATAAAAAACATCTCCTAAATGCCCGGTAAGCTCCTGATAAAAAGTATAGTGCACAACACACCCATAACAAAACTCTACTAGACATTGCTTTATAGACACCCTGGGACCTTAAACCATGCTCTAATACCAAGCTTTTCATGACTCAAGCAGAGACCCTGGTCATGAAAAGCATCCCAAACTACAAAGGCACGAGAGACCCCTTAGCATACTATCATAAGCATAATCCATACATAAATAAAAATGTGGAAGATATAATGAAATTCAAGAGAAACTCATAATCAAATTATGTCAACAAGTTGTGACAATACAATACTCAAATCTCTTCTACGTCTACGAAACATCTATTGAATGCTAATAGTCTAGGTCAGGACAAGTCCCCTGGTTGGACCATAACTAAAGAAGTCAACATATGAATAAATGTCTTCCAAAAGATGGATGACTCACCAACTCTGTCATATCCAAAAGTTGTACCAATGAGATGGACCATGGAACTAACCGCAGATTTTGTAATATGAGGGGTCAATACTTAGAGAGTATTGGTATGTAAAATAATCCAAAAATAATATATATTTTATGTAAACTAGTCTAGAGCATTGTAAAAAATAATTTATCATAATATAGATAAAAACATATTGTCATAATATGAAAATCTTCAATTCATGCTTATAAAATACTAACTCAACTCTTTGGTTTAGTTCTAAGCTAGATGGTACACCCTACAAGTCTAAAATACCATGGGCTATATGGAATCCATCCTGGAATCGGTGGCCAAGCCCCCAATTTGAGTTTACTAAAAGGATTGCAGTACGTAATAAGATGAATCATGCCTCAATACTGACATACTAGGTCATGAAAGAGTGTTCCTTCTTACTGACACACCATATTATGAGAGAGTATGCCTCCTTAGTGCCATACCATTTCATAAAACCTACATCAACAAATTACGATTTTGGCTAAGAATTATCTAAACTCGTATTTTATTCGAGTAACCATCTAACTCTCTTTAAGACAAATTTTAATCCTTTAAAACCATGCTTCATGCTCATAAAAAGTTATGTCTTATTCTGTTAAGGGCATACCTAGACTTGAAAGTCATTTATATCATACCATATCATATCCATAGGCTTCTTATTCACATACACGTTAATGACCACCAAAAATATTTAAACATCACATGAGAGAGTTCTTATATTAAATATCATATGAAACTTATGCAAATCAACCTTTCTTTCAGACTTCAACATATGGTGGACAATTCTTACATAAAACACATTCAATTCTTCATTAGGAAACTAGAGCCTTTAGAATAAGAAATTACCTCTTTGAAAACATGAAAAATAACAAATCATAACTAATAAACAGAAATTTACAACTCGAGAAATATAATCATTCATAAAGAATCCCCAACTCTAGTCATACATAAGTCTCATGATAAAAAAAAGGGCTTATAGTTCGTGCTCTCAAACCTATTTCACAATTCATAATATATTAAGATCATAATTTTCATCATGCTCTCAAATCCACTTCAAAATTCATAGGTGATAGTAAACATTTAAAATTAAGGCCTTAAATCATCCATTTGAACAACCCATAACATGTTAAGACAAATAAATTTCATCATACATGGGGGATTTCATAAATCATGCTCTTAAATAACTTTTCGAAATTCACAACATATAAAGACATGGCTATACTCAAGTTCATGATAAAAACCCCCCAATAATTTCATAATTTTATCAAAGATAGGTTCATGATGCATGCTCTTCAAATAATTTCCATAAAACCCTTTTACACAGATATAATTATATATCTTTAAAACTTATCAAAAATATTAAACATATGC
Organism: Capsicum annuum; assembly: GCF_002878395.1. NCBI lineage: Eukaryota > Viridiplantae > Streptophyta > Magnoliopsida > Solanales > Solanaceae > Capsicum > Capsicum annuum. Next base: position 440,062 of record NW_025892772.1, read on the forward strand.
CCATGAGATTTAGGATAGTACCACATATCTTTTTATGGAGAGAAATCGAAGAGAACAGGGAGAGATTGTCCCTTGGAAATTTAAAATCCTCAATCCCTAGGTATTTTCTCCTCTCTTGATTATGGAATGTTATTTAGGGATTTTACAGGGGTGAAATAACATGTTTAATACCTTGTATTCACCCAAAAAGGATTAAGGATGGCTTAGGGATAGTAAAAGACCCCCTTGCTCTTAAAATAACTCAAAATGGAACACTTTTTTATGCTGGGGAAAGGATTTGTGATGCAAGACTAAAGAAAACCACTGGGTTTGTGGAAAAAGTGCAAAGAAAACCTATTCTAGTGGCTTTTCCTGATCCCTCTATGGCGCGGGCCTAACGTAGACCCTAAAGAGTATCTTATTTAAACACTCATAACTTTTTACTCTAAATTTGGATTGACGAACGGTCAATTGCATTGGAAAGAGGACTCAAAGATATGTAGTTTAATATATAGTGGGACATATAAATCCTTAATTTCTAGTAGTAATGGTCACTGGAATGTGATCCAAGAAAAATTGTATACCAAAATTCAATAGATAGGAAAGTGCTCAACTTAACTTTGAGCTAGGAGATTTTTATGATGTATTCTCATTTTCAAAGATTCTATCACACTCAAGAATTGTTATTCACACTTATTTATAACTAAAAACTACTGGATTTGATTCTATATACATTAGAAAGATGGTTCAACTTTAGCCCAAAAAAGTAGGGTGTTACAGTTTCCTACTCACCCTTACTTTTCTTTCCTTTTTCTTATTTTCTGCACCCCGTGTGGGTATTAAATCATGTAGCAGCCTGTATATTGTTTTCTTCCTTCTTTTTCATTATGAATATCGATGTAGTGTTGGTAGACTCTAAGCTTATCTAGATCTCTCTTTCTTATCTTAGTCTTGGACACATTTAAGAAATATTTTTTATTGTTATCATTTTATAACTAGAGGCTTGTACTAATGACCACAAGACCTGGGATGTATCTTTGAGACTTGTATCTCATATATATATATATATATATATATGGAATGCTTTTTTTTTCTTCTGTTCCACTCTTTAGTTCTCTTTAACTCTTGTTCTTTAGGTTGGGTTATGCGTACTTGTCTTATGGGTATGACAAGTTCCATCACCTGCCTATTTTCTTGCTGTGACATGTTCTCTTTTAGCAACACTCTGATGATATTATTTTCAATTTTGTTCTTCTGCTATGTAGTAGATTATTTCCTATATTTTTTTAAGAAAAATTTGCATATGCACTATTTTCTTTTTTATATAATCATGATATCCAAGATAACTACCCTACACCTAGACTAATTCTATGGAATACCTACCACCACCCACCCACAATAGGTAATAGGTAATGCTGTCCACCAAGGTTTTGATAAATGCAAAGAAATTACCTAGTGTTTGTCTATATCGGAAATCATTTCCATATGCACTATTACTTGTTCAACATTTATGTTTGAAACATAAAATAGCATTCACATAGCCACTTAGTTATAGACAACAAAAATCACTTTATTGATGGGAGATAGTTCAAGTGATTGATTCATTAAATAACTGACTATCAGGTCCTCTAACCTGTAGAATATTTGGTAAGTGATATCCAACCATAGTTAGCCATTGACGACAAGTTTTAATATAAAAAAGTTATTCCCTTTGCTATGCAAGAAAGATATGATTTCTAATAATGGAGTATGATCCAATTTTAGATTAACAAATTTGCAATTGAAATAGATCATGTTACTGATTTTGCACTTGAGAAGATTTTTGAAGTCATAGCCGAGTTCATTAGCAAGCATTAATTAAAAAGGAAAAAGTAGTTTGGGTTTATAATAAAGGGTTTAATTTGATATGAATTATTTAGATTAGTGAGTCAGATTGGATTATTCAGGGGAATGAGTTATTTAGGGAAAACTGACATTTTTATTTAATTTGGAGAGATTTCATCTCAAATGGGGACATAATTGAGTAAATTAGGGTTGCTTATCGGGTAGATAATTATGATTAATGGTTCGTATTATTGGTTATTAACGTCACAATCTTCAATTTCAAGGTCATGATGACACAAATTTTGAACCAACCTTGATAGGTAAGACAACACAAAGATAGAATAAATATGTTAAAAATATAAATAAATAGAATAAACCTTGAACTTCAGAATAAAGTTATGCTATAGGATGATAATCAACCATATCCATTCCCTAAGAGTTATGAAGTGATTCTTATTCTCACCGCAGCCTTCTTCAGGCTAAAGAAAGTTGGGCATCATGGAAGTACGAAAGGGGAGTGACGAATAATACAACTCAGATTCCCAAAAATCTAGTGCCATGAGTAATAGCAATTCTAACTATAATAAAAATACAAGATACACTATTGTATGTCTCTGAACTAAAAATAGAGAAATCAAAACATATAGGAAGCCAGGAACATACTCCAGATGGAATGCTCACCACGAATTCAAGTAGATCTATATGTTGCTTCATCAATAGCAACTCAATTAGGGATCTACATTAAAAAGGTATAGAAAAGTAGGATTGGATGCAGTCAACTTGCACTCCATAAGAATCATAAGCCAACGAGTAGAATAGATAACTAAATAAATAAAGTAAATGTCATGACTCGAGCTGAGGCCCTGGCTGCGACGTACATCCTGAACCACATAGGCTTGAGAAAACCCATAGCATCCGACCAGGATAACAATCCATAGATAAATCAAAGTGTAAAAGATATAAACATAATTCAAGGGAAATTTACAATAAAACTGTGTTAGAGCCCACAAAGTCCTAGTCATTTTAGTCCTTTATAGCATGCCAAAAGAGGTCCCAGACAGAGAAAATTCCAACTAAGTGTTGACCCTTAGTCTAATTTTTGGACTTGATATTTCAATGGCATTATTCCAATCTTTTTGACCTTAGAATGTCAATTTTTAAATTGAGTCATGGTTAGGGTTATCTATCGGTCATCTTTGAAGAGTTTTAAAAATTTCAAACGTCATTTGAGTCACATTTGGATGAACAAAATAGCAATCCAACACGATCTCGATGCGTTGTGTTAGATATCACGTTGGTACCATTGACACGATGTGTCGGTGATCACGTCGACCCCATCAACGCAGTGCATCACTGGGTAAGTTTTGTGTATTAAGTTACAGGTTTGTGGGGGTAATTGAGTCATTTTCCCCTTATCATACTTAGTCATAACACTAAATCAAACCTCCCTAAGCGAAAAATTCACTCATTATCTCACAAATACTCTAAAAAAACAAAGCTCTAGTTTCATCAAGTTCAAGTCCAAGTCTCAATAATTCACCACTATTCTCAAGAAATCAACAATCAAGGTAGTTAGGTGTTCATCCTTTGGTTTCCTTCAATCCTTAGAGTTGAAGAACCTTTTTTTAAACTACAAATTTTCAGATTCATGATTTACATGTGCAAATTGGGTTGTATTCATATTTGTGTTATGGTATGGGTTTCAATTCATGATTTAATTCTAAGTTTCATAATCATAAGATATTTTGTATGTTGATTGATGTAATTCTGATGTTAAAATCCTTGAAATTTTAAGTTTAAGTTGTAGTCATGATACTTGTGTGCTGTTCATTATCATGTGCATTAACAATGCTCCCCAAGTGTTTGATAGAAAGTCCACATAAGTAAATTATGCATGGTAACTTATTGTTGTGTTGCTAAAGCTGTGATATGAGTTTATCTATTATGCTATCAAGTCCTGGGGGCATTCAATACCAAAAATCTAGTTGTTTACTTAGTTTTAGTAGTCATAGAATCATCCCAGTAAAGGTTATGAACCGTAGTACTTAGGCAGTTAACAGAACTCAGTGAACTCAATCTAGTTCAGTTAGTTAACATGATCAGGGTTAGTTCAGTCAAGCTTAGCACATTCTAGTGATCAGTGTCTTTCCGTTAGGAGTAGGATTCAGCATCGAACGAACTTAGGAATGAGGAATTCCTGCCAGTTAGGGTTTGACCTTTTGTAGAAATCCCTGATTTACAGAACTACGTAGCCAGTATAGGGTAAGTCATCCTCCTGCCAGACTAGGATTGACGCAATCATATATATATTTCATGAGCATTTCTGTCAAATTAGGGTTGACACGTCATTGTTAGTATCCCTTGGCAAGGTGATAACACCCTTTCAATTGAGGTCACAAGTTGGACCCCAAATCAGTCTACATCGGGGTAAGTCAGTTAGATGAATACTCCGATAGTTACAGTTTCAGTCTCCGTATTCAGTAAGGAACTCAGTCAGTTCTACAGAACCATAGCTATCAGTTATCAGTTACTTATCTATTAGAATTCAGTACTCAGTTTTAATATAATCTCAGATACATGATGTATACCTATACGCACAGTATTGCATATTCAGTATGTTCAGCGGTTATAGTTTTGCATGTACCCTCATCCAATTACTTCATGAGATTCATTTATTCATCTCATGCATAAGAACCCATGTTTATCAGCCTTACCTCACTTAACATAGTAGTAAATTCCATATCCTGATGCATACCTTTTTTTGTGCTATGATATCTCATATCATAGGTTTGGACGCTCAGGTTCCTGACTGTACTTAACAGCTTAGGCTATCAGCAGTAGTTATAATGGTGAGTCCTCATATTTTGAGGACAGTGTTTAGCTATTTCAATAGTTCAGTAGTTATTTCAATTGGAGTTACTTGGAGATTTGTCCCAAAACTCCATATTTGGATAGTTAGAGGCATTCAAACTAACATAGTCAGTTATTAAGTTTTCAAATATTGTTATCAGTTATACTAAGTTATTACTTTAGTATATTGAGAACCGTATGGCATTTTTATATTTCTTCTGCATATACTCCAGTATTATATTTAGTGCTCACACCAGGTATTAGTCATGGGTTAGCTTGTGGTCCTTCAGGGTCATAAGCACTGTGCGATTCCCAGGGTGCAGTCTCACGGCATTACAAACTTGGTATCAGAGGCTAAGGTTCTAAATAGTCCTATGGAGTCTAAAAGCTACTTTAAGAAGAGTTTTATGCATGGGTGTGTAGCGTTCTACACTTATGGACAAGAGGATATGAGGATATTTTATGAAAAGTTCCATTCTTTCAGTGTTCATATTTGTAACGCCCCGAATCTGATACCCAAAATGTTACATGGTGCTCATGACCCTAAAGGACCATAAGATAACCCATGAGCGATATTGGTAACTGATCACTTAATAATATATTGTAAATGTAACACCCCGAATATGATAATAGAACGCTATATGGTTCTTATGACCTCAAAGGATTATAAGCTAACCCATGACTGATATTTGTACCAGTATACAGTATAAAATACTTTATAATGCGGAAATATTAAATAAAATACCATAAGGTTCAATACTGAACATGATCTAAATTATATAACATCTGTGTGGGGTAATAGAATACCCAATACAAAATTGAACATACTGAAGTCTAAAACATGATAGTCTAGAAAGCCTCTAATTGACTGAACTGTCTGAGTAAAGAGTTGATGGGACATGTCCCCAACTCACTCCAACTAATAAACTAATGAATGAGATAATAGGGTAATAATCATGTCCTCAAAAGATGAGGACTAACCTCTAACTTTGTTTATGGATATCTGGAATCTACTATTACTCTGGAGCTCGTGTCTCTGAACCTATAGTATAAGATACCATAGAGCAAATGTGTCAGTACTTTGAATGTACTGGTATGCATGTGAGGTAGGCTGAATGCATAGGGTTCAAATTCATGAACAATAATAATAACTGACTAACTATAATGAGCATGAGAATAAATGCATGAGACATAACAAGTGACACTAATACTATGATATCATGATTACTGAATCTGAATATAACTGATAACCTGGATGACTGTATCTGACAGTCCTCAATCTAAAAGAACTATCTGAGTTTTGTATTGTATCTAAGTTGACTGTATATGACAGTCCTAAAATTTGAAGAACTATCTGAGTTCTATTACTGAGACTGATTGACTATATCCGACAGTCCTGATTTCGTAACATGAAACTATGGGAAGTAGTTATCTAACTGAAATACCCCTAATATGCCATTAAGGCTGAGTTGGGGTCTAATCTGTAACCCCAATTGGAAGGGTGTCAATACCGCGCCACTGGTAAGGATAAGATACGGGTGAACCTCATCTGATAGTATCCCCTGTACGAAAATGGTGGGGCCCTTATTTGACAGTTCTTATCCACCTCATCAACCCTCATCGACAATGTTGATGTCTTAACCTATGCTGGCTACATAGTTCTGGAATGTAAGGATGACTGCTAAGGATCACACCCTCATCTGATAGTGTGTGTATCCATCATTGGGTTCACTCGGTGCTAATTTCTACTCTCATCTGAATGGACACTGAACATGATTTACTGAACTGAACATGACCTAAATTTCTAAATTCCATTAACTGATGAAATATTGCTGATATCTGACAACTGACTGAGGTCATGAGATCATGGAGATTTTCCTGAGCCACAAGACTGTCTGAAGTCTAATATTTCATAGCTTGACTGAGAGTATCGTGAAAACATGACATGGCTCTAAGCACACAACTAATGTTTCGGGTACGAGTACCCCCAGGACTCGATCGAAGAAAACTGACCTTGAATAACTTACTTGAACATATGACTAGCATCATAATCCATAATACATTTATAGAAGCATTTCACCAAAACATGTAATAGGCATAACTTGTACATACATAGGGATTTTATGGTATCATGATAGTTAGGCACTTTTCTTTCATCTAGGCATTTAATCAAACATATTATAGGCATGGTACATGCAAACATCATTGTACAATAATTTAACATCATGGTTCAATTATAATTACATCATTCAAGGGTTTAATCGTAGGTTTGCATGAATCTATATCTGTAATTATGTAACCTACATAGAATTTATCACCCAACATGGAGTAGAATTCAATTTCTCATTATTCATATGAACAAGAGGAGACCAATCAAATTCACAAGACAATCCATAAACTTGAATTTAGAAAAGGGATTCTTGGGCTTCATGGACAAAAGGAGTCCATGAATGAACACTATGCATACCTTAGTTCATGATTTTGTGAAGATTGACAAAGAAACTTTCTTGGAATTGGATCTTCTTTGAAAACCCTAACTTGGTATTGAGACGTTTTTGGGAGAAAAGAGTGTATTTTGGGTGAAAAGTGGCTGAATCACGTGTTAAAGAGCTTAAATAGGGGTGGGAAGTTGACCCTTTTAAAACTGGACACGTCATTTAATTTCAGTAAAAATTTTTTGAACTGAACCCCTAGCGCGCCGCATCATTGGAATTTGACAATTGAGAAACTAAGGGATGGCGCGATGCAGAGCCATCACGTTGCCCCTTCCTTTGTTACCTGGAACTTTGGCACGACGCGGAGAAAATTGCGCTAAGACACTAGAAAAGGAAAATTCTGAATTTGGGCCTTGGCGCGATGTGCCATAATCGTGGACCCCTACTGGAAATTACCAAATTCTATTTTCTCTTGTGGCGCGGCGCGCCACTGACTAATATGGCGCTGTTTTACGAAGGGAACTTAAAATAGTCGTAACTTCTGACCCGGTTACCGAATTTGGGCAAATCTTATATCGATGGAAAGCTTATTACACTTCCCATATGAAAAGAAGTAAAAATATTGAAAATTCCTCATGGAATAATAATCATTCAATTTAGAAGCTAACGCTATACATTCTTGAGATGAAATTAGCTAGGAAAAGTACGGGGTATTATAATATCTCCCCCTTGAGAACATTCGTCCTCGAATGAAATTGACTGAGAGAGGAGAAAAGACAACTGACGTATATGCTAAACATAAATAACTGGAACATGATCTCATGACTGACATGACTGAAAAGCTGAACATATAATACTGAATATGCATATCGGATGCATGTGTAACTGATTCATGAATGCATGACTGAGTGTTCTGAAGAACTCAGTTTCTCATAATGAGAATGCATGTCTAATGCATAATTACATAACTGAACTGATACATGAGTGCATGAATGAATATGAAATGGTACTTGATACCAAGTTTCTAATAGGAACATCATCATAAAGTTGCATACCAAGTTTGTGATGAACACCGAACATGAAACTGAGTAAGCTTAAGGGGAACTATTACCTTGAGCTTGATCTACGTTGGCGAAGAAGAGGTGAGGATACTTGGTACTCATGTCTGCCTCTGCTTCCAAAGTGGCTCCCTCGACGGACTGATTTCACCAAAGAACCTTAACTAGAGGGACTTCTTTGTTCCTCAATCTACGAGTCTGATAGTCTATGATTTCGACTGGAATCTCTTTATAAGAGAGAGTGTTCTGAACATCAATGCTCTGAATAGGGACTATAACTGATGGGTCACTTATGCACTTCTTGAGCAAAGATACATGAAAGACTACATGAACTGAGGCTAAATCTGAAGAAAATTGAAGCTCATAAGCTACCTTGCCGAATCTACTAAGAATCTTGAAGGGACCGACATATCGGGGACTGAGTTTCCCTTTCTTGCCGAACTGCTTCACTCCCTTCATGGGAGAGATCTTTAGATAGACATAGTCGCCAATCTCAAACTCGAGATCTTTTCTACAAACATCTGCATAAGACTTCTCTCAGCTTTGAGCAGGCTGGAGTTTTTCTCTAATCAACTAAACTTTTTCTAAGGTGTTAAATACCAAGTCAGGACCTATGACTAAGGCCTCACTAACTTCAAACCAACCAATTGGATACCTACATATCTTACCATAGATATCTTCAAATGGAGCCATCTGAATACTGGAATGATAGCTGTTGTTGTATACAAACTCAATCAAAGGTAAGTGGTCATCCTAACTTCCCTTGAAATCGATTGCACACGCCCTTAGCATATATTCTAACATTTGAATGGTAGTTTTTGCTTGACCATCTATCTAAGGATGAAATGTTATACTAAGATAAACTTGGGTACCAAGACCCTGTTGGAATGCTTTCCGAAAATGAGAGGTGAACTGGGTACCTCTGTCTGAGATAATAGATAGCAAAATACCGTGCAATCTGACCAACTCTCTAATGTAGAGTTTGGCATAATCCTTGACTGAGTAAGAGGTATGAACTAGAAGAAAATGAGTTGACTTGGTCATTCTGTCTACAATGACCCAGACTGAATCATGCTAATGACGAGTTCGAGAAAAACCCATCATAAAGTCAATGTTAACAACTTCCCACTTCCAAGTAGGAATACTGAATTCTTGCATAGCCCACTAGACTTCTGATGCTCTAGCTTAGCCTGCTAATATGTAGAGCACATAGCCATAAACTCTACAATGTATCTCTTCATCACACTCCACCAATAGATTTCCCACAAGTCACGGTACATCTTTGTGGCCCCTGGATGTATAGAGTCCGCGCACCATGCGCTTCTGCAAGCAAACTTACTCATCTTGGCTGTACTTTCTGCAACCACATGAGGGGCATATCTAGCTAATTGAGTAAACTTAAGAGAATACTCTTTCACCATCATATTACCCTACCTGAGATTGATGAATTATAGCACCTTAGCCTCTCTAAGATCTTAGGGAAATAATCTATCAAATAATGCAGTAACAAACTCCTCCCACTCTACAGGACCTACTTCATCTGACCTCTCTGACTTCCACAGTTTGAACCAAATATGAGCCACATCATGCAACTGATATACAGCTAGCTCAACACTCTCAATAGTAGTTACCCCATGATATCTATTACCTTCTAAACCTAATCAAAGAATTCCTGAGGGTCTTCATCTACCTTAGACTCAAGGAAGGACAGAGAATTCATTTGGGTAAAGTGTGGCTAAGTTGGACACTGAGTTGGCCTGAATGACTATTGGCCATTCATTTTAAGTGGAAACTGACTGAGCAAGAGTAGTGAATATGACCCTAAACTTCGCATGAGAAACATGATCTCCCAAAGGATCTTTGGGTTGGGGGCTAACTGATTTCCGTTTCTTCTTTTAGGAGGCATGTTCTATAAAAAGGGGGGAAATAGATTAGACTAAGAGATTAAATTGAGATTATTCTCACTGGCATGATATGAATACCAAAAGAAGAGAAACTATTCCTAAAATATCTTATAGCCTCTTGTACATAAATGTGGCGCGCAGCACACCCATGTACAAAACCCTACAAGATATGGATTTCAGACTTCCTAGGACTCTATTAAACCATAGGCTCTGATACCAAGTTTGTAACACCCTAAATTTTGTACCCAGAATTCTACACGGTGCTCATGATCACGAATGACCATAAGCTAACACATGATTGATATTTGTACCTATATACTACATAAAATACTTTATAATGTGGAAACATGAAATAAAAGGACATAAGGTCCAATACTGATTATGATCTGAATAATGTAACATCTGTGTGAGGTAATAGAATACCTAAAACAAAACTAAACATAATGATAGTCTGGAAAGCCTCTAACTGGCTGAACTGTCTAAGTAAGGAGTTGATGGGACATATCCCCAGCTAACTCCAACTAATAAACTGGTTAATCAGATAATAGAGTAATAATTATATCCTCAAAAGATAAGGACTCACTTCTAACTCTATTTGCGGATATCTGGAATCTACTATTTCTCTAAAGCTCGTGTCTGAGAACCTATGGTATAAGACACCATAGCACAAATGCGTTAGAACTTTGAATGTACTTTTATGCATGTAAGGTAGGCTGAATGCATGGGGTTCAAATGCATGAACAATAATAATAACTGACTAACTATCATAAGCGTGAGAATACATGCATGAGACATAACAATTGACACTAATACTGTGATAACATGATTACTGAATCTGAATATAACTAATAACATGGGTGATTGTATATGACAGTCCTGAATCTGAGTTCCGTACTATATCTAAGTTGACTGTATCTTACAATATCTAAGTTGACTGTATCTTACAATCCTAAAATCTGAAAAACAATCTGAGTACTATTACTGAGACTGATTGACTTTATCTGACAATCCTGATTCTATAACATGAAACTGTAGGAAGTAGTTATCTAACCGACATACCCCTGATATGTCATTATGGTTAAGTTGGGGTTCAATATGTAACCCCAATTTTAAGGGTGTCAATACTGTGCTATGGGTAAAGATAAGCAGTGGGTGACCCTTATCTGATAGTGTCGCCTGTACGAGAATGGTGGGGCTCTTATCTAACAGTGCTTATCCACCTCATCAACCCTCATTGACAGTGTTGATATCTCAACCTTGCTGGCTACATAGTTCTGAAATACAAAGATGATTGCTAAGGATCACACCCTCATCTGATAGTATGTGTCCCCATCCTTGGGTTCACTCAGTGCTAATTTCTACTCCCATCTGAATGGACACTGAACATGATTTACTGAACTGAACATGAGCTAAATTTCTGAATTTCATTGAACGATGACATACTACTGATATCTAACAACTAACTGAGTTCATGAGATCATGGAAATTTTCCTGAGTCATAAGATGTTCTGAAGTCTAAGGATTCATAGCTTGACTAAGAGTATTGTGAAAACATGACATAGCTCTAAGCACACAGCTAAAATAAATACGAAATTTGGATGAATTACCATAAGGTTCAAAATCTAAATACTGATAAAGTGTAACAACTAAAATAATAATCTGTAAAACTAAATACTATCTGATGACTAGTCTAAAAATCCTCTAACTGAAACTATCTGAAAGTGGAGTTGATGGGATAAACCCCAAACTAACTCCCTCTACTGAAATTTTGAGTCTACTAAAATATTGAAATAAAGCATATCATCGATAGGTGAGGACTCACTTCTAAATCTACTATTGGTTGAATCTAAATCTGTCTAGGTAGGGTCAGGAATCGTAACATCTGAACCAATGATATAAGATATCATAGCACAAGAGAAAGTATGTGTCAGTATGCTAGATGAGGTAAGGATGAATGCAAGGGTTCATATCATGAACAATACTAACTGAATTATATAGAGTAACTGAACATGAGAGTACATAAAAATTGAAACTATTGTAACTACTGAGTATACAATACTATGCATGTACGTGAATGTCTACTATAACTGAGCTTTTCTTAAGCTAATTACTGAATTTTGATAACTGAGTTACTGATACTGTTTGATAATATCTAACAGTCCTGATTTTGTAGAACTAAACTAAATTCTATACTAGGACTATAACCAAAACTATGGGAGGTAATCTTCTAACTGGCATACCCCTTTCAAATCTAATTTAGCTCCAATCTATAACCCTATCTGGAAGGGTGTTAATGCTATCCCACAGGTACTAACAACTACTGTGGAGTCATTCCTAATCTAGCAAGTGACCCTTGAGATCAGTCCTAAACAAGTAGGTGATCCCTGAGTATGCCAGTCTTATCTAATGGGTGACATTTTGTAACGTATGCTGGCTACGTAGTTCTAGAACTTAGGGATTTCTTCTAGGTATCCAATCCTAACTAATGAGTATGCCCCCATCCCTAGGCTCAATTGGTGCTGAATCCTACTCCCAACTGAAAGACATTGAACTGAGTATACTGAACTTGACTGGATTAATACTGAGATTACTTAGTTTTCCTAAGTTTTATAACTGACTGAGTTCTACTGAGTTCTGTAATAGACTAAGAGTACAACTGATCATGATATGACTGATACTATTCTGTAACTGACACTGGCTCTAGATAAATAACTAAATTATCGGGTACTAAATACCGCCAGGATTCGATAGCATGAAAAGTAAAGCAAAGCATAACTTTGAATAACATATAAATATTCACTTGGTCATAATTCATTCATAGAGACATTTTATCAAACACTTGTAATGGATTAACTTATACATGAATGGAGAACACATGTTAGTATGCTATAAAGGCATTATTTCATTCTCATAGACAATTTATCAAATATATGGAAAGCCTAATTGGTACATGAAATCATAAACACTTAGGGTTTACATGATTACAACAATCAACTTGCTCATTGAAGGGACTATCATGAATATCATGTAGTTCAACACATATTAGGATCAATTTTTAGAACTTGTAATCTAGATCATAGATTAAAATCAAAATAACATCATAGACACCTTAATCACTTGGTAAATTCAAGGTTTTATCAAAATAATCAAATATTCTTCATACTTGCTATTAAATTTTAGGAAAAAACATGGACTTAAATCATGGATTGAGACCTAACTAATATCATGAACATGAATTCAGTCTAATTCAAACATGGAAATCATAAATACATAATCTCTGTAATTCAAAGAAGAATTCTTGGACTTCATGGGTTGAAGGGACCCATGAAAAAACATGTAACATACCTTAATTTGTGAGTTTTCTTAGAGTTCTGGGAGAGATTCTTGGGATTGAACTTGATTTCTTGAACTAGGGTTTTTTTCCTCTTGAGAGAGAATTATTTTGTTCTTCAGAAAAAGTGAGGAAAAGTGACATATTAGGGTATTTAGGGCATAATTTAGTGTTTAAAGGCTGATTTGAGTCATGGGAAAAGTCTAAGTTGCCCTTGGAATTTAAAATCCCATAACTGGAATGCAAATTAAAGCCACAATGTGATGTGGTGACTGGATTATTGCTATATCCACACCGGTATTGTGGAATCACGGTGACTCAGTGGTTCGTGACAATTATCGATTTGACCCTCACCTTGACGTGAGGCAATCACTGTGAGCTACTGGAATTTGAAAAATATTGAAATGGCCTTCAGCGCGATACGATGAAGGGCTCATCGCGATACTCACCGCGATGCGGCCTAATCATGGTGAGCCACTATTTTTATAGAAACTTGTCCTAACATTTAGCTAAACTTTTCTATATCGGGGACCCCTTATTAAGCTTTAACGGACTGAGATAAGCTTAGGATTTTATGGGGTCTTACAGATAATAAGTATAGGGCACCAGGCTCTAAAACTTAGAATAGTGTGAACAGTGTCCAAACAGTTCCTCTTTGTCAGAAGTATGGCAGAAATCATTAGGGTGTCTGCAGGGTTGACAGTGATATGTATTTTGGGTGTGGTAATCCAGATCAGGTGGGTTCACCGAGTCAGCATAATTATCCCCCAGCTCAGTTTGGTCTCCTGTCTCAGTAGGGTGCGGCTTTCAGTGCAACCACTGGGCAGCACCGAAACAGGCTCTATGTACTCTAGTCCTGACAAGATTAGGAAAGTTCTCCTGATGTGGTCACTGGTATGTTACATATTTACCATTTACATATTTATGCTTTGTTAGATCATTGAGCTTCTCTGTCTTTTGTAACTCCTTATATAGATTTCAACTTCAGAGTCAATACCAAAATCCTAATAAAGTTTTCCTCAGTCTCCACCATAGTGGGTAAGTCAATTATAGTCCGATGGGTATACAGGAACTATCCGGTTATGGTGTCTTAGAAATTTACTTCAGCAGACTTAGTAGAGTTAGAGATGATGTATTTTGATGTCATTATCAGCATGGATTGGTTCCATTCGTGCTATGCTACAGTTGATTATACAAAAAGAGTCATCTATTTTTAGTTCTCAAATGAACCTGCTCTTGAATGGAGAGGTAGTACTTCAGCTCTTAAGGGTAAACTTGTTTCATACCTTAGAGAGAGAAAAATAATATCCAAGGGGTGTGTCTATCATTTGGTGCGAGTCAAAGACTCTAGTTTTGAGACTCCTAATCTTTAACTAGTTCCAGAAGTAAGTGAATTTCCACATTTGTTTTCGAAAGATCTTTCTTGAGTTCTACCGGAAAGAGAAATTGACTTCGGAATGTACCTTCTTTCAGATACTCAACCCATCTCTATTACACCATACAGAATGGCTCCTGCTGAACTTAAAGAGTTGAAATACTAGTTGAAGGACCTTTTAAACAAAGGGTTCATCAAGCCTAGCATATCTCCTTGGGGTGAACCAGTCTTATTCGTGCAAAATAAAGATGGTTCTTTTAGAATGTGTATAGACTACCGCCAGTTGAACAAAGTCATGATCAATAATAAGTACCCACTTCCTAGAATCGATGACTTGTTTTACCAACTTCACGGTGTCAATGAGTTTTCTAAGATAGACCTCAGATTTGGCTATCATCAGCTTAGAGTCAGAGAATGTGACATTCCATAAATAACTTTCAGAATCCGGTATGGTCACTTTGAGTTCTTAGTTTTGTTATTTTCTCTTACCAATGCCCTAGTAGCTTTTATGCACTTGATGAATTGAGTTTTCATGAAGTACTAGGACATGTTCGTCAGAGTCTTTAACAATGACATTTTTGTCTACTCCCACAGTGAAAATGACCGGGCAGACCAGCACAGAAGAGTATTGCAAACTCTCAGAGCCTATCAGTTGTTTGCCAAATTCAGTAAATGTGAATTTTGTCTAAGGTCAGTAGCTTTCCTTGGTCATATTTTTTTTGGTGATGACATTAGAGTTGATTCGCAAAAGACCAAATCAATGAGAAACTGTCCCAGACCCATCTCTCCATCAGATATCAGGAGTTTCTTGGGTTTGGCTAGCTATTACTAATGTTTTTTTGAATGATTTTCATCTATTACATCCCCCATGTACAAATTGACTTAGAAGAAAGTTAAATTTTAAAGGTTAGATTATTGTGAGGGAGCTTTTAGGAGTTGAAGACTCGACTCACTATAGCCCCAATTTTGCTTTACTCGATGGTTCAGACAGATTTGTTGTATATTGTGATGCTTCCAGAGTTGGCTTGGTGTGTGTTTTGATACAGAGGGGTAAGGTTGTGGCCTATGCCTTTAGACAACTTAAGCCTCATGAAAATTATTATCCTGCCTATGATCCTAAATTAGTAGCTATTGTATTTTCCTTAAAGATTTAAAGGTACTATTTGTATGAGGTGCATGTTGATGTATTCACAGACCATAAAAGCCTGTAGTATGTGCTTTTGTAGAAAGACCTAAACCTGCATCAGAGAAAGTGGTTAAAGTTATTGAAAGACTATGACGTGAGTGTTCAGTATCATTCGGGAAAGGCTAATGTAGTGGAGGATACTCTTAGTAGATTGTTCATGGGTAGTGTTTCCCACGTTGAGGATGGAAAGAATAAGTTAACTTAGGAAATTCATCAGCTTGCCAGGCTAGGCGTCTATTTGTTTGATTTGACTGAGGGAAGTGTTTAGGTGCAGAATATTTTGGAGTCTTATTTAGTTTTTGAGGTGAAAGAAAAGAAGGATAGGGATCCTAGTTTAGTTCATCTGAAAGAGTCAGACAAAGACTAGAAGGTTGAGGTTTGATCCCCAAGGGGAGATGGTGTGTTGTGCTACCAGGGTAGGCTATGTGTACCATGTGTGGATGGCGTGAGGCAATGAATTCTTGCCGAAGTGCATGGTGCGCATTACTCTATTCATCTAGAGGCCACTAAGATATACCGTGACTTGCAGAAAGTCTATTGGTGGAGTAGGATGAAGAGAGATATTGTAGAGTTTGTAGATAAGTACTAGTGGGTCTTTACAAGAGTTCAGTATTCCCACTTGGATGTAGGAGGAATTAACATAGTTTTCATGATAGGTTTGTCTCGTACTCATAATTAGCATGATTTAATTTGGGTTATTATGGGAAGGATGACCAAATTAGCCCAGTTCTTACAAATTCATACCTGTAATTCAGCCGAGGACTATGCTAGGATCTATATCAGAGAGTTGTTTAGGCTACACGGTGTCCTGTTGTCCATTATTTAAGATAGAGGTACACAGTTCACCTGTCACTTTTGGAAAGTCTTCCAAAGAGGTCTTGGTACCCAAGTCCACCTTAGTACAGCCTTTCACCCTAAGACAGATGGTCAAGAAGAAAGGACCATTCAGACTTTAGAAGATATGGTGAGAGCGTATGTCATTGAATTTAAGGGCAGTTGGGATGACCACTTACCTTTGATTGGGTTCGCGTATAATAATAGTTATCATTCCAGTATCCAGATGGATCCATTTGAGGCTCTTTATGAAAGAAGATGTAGATCTTGTAATAGGTTTTTAAAGTAGGAGAGGCCGTGGTAGTGGCGCCTGAATTAGTGTTTGATGCCTTAGAGAAAGTACAGTTGATCAGGAAGAGGCTAAAGATATCCCAAAGTCGACAGAAATCTTATGTAGATGTGAGAAAGAAAGATCTTGAATTTGAGATTGGTGATTATGTGAATTTGAAAGTCTCTCCCATGAAAGGGGTGAAGAGATTTGTAAGAAGGGGAATCTTATTCCCCGATATGTTGTTCCTTATAGGATTCTATGTCGATTCGGTTAGGTAGCTTATGAGCTTGAGTTACCTGCAAACTTAGAATTAGTGCACCCAGTGATTTATGTCTCCTTTCTAATGAAGTGCATTGGTGACCCAGCAGTTGTAATCCCTATAGAGAGTGTAGATATTCAAAATGATCTCTCTTATGAGGAAGTCCCAGTCAAAATCCTTGATTGTTAGATTCACAGACTAAGGAACGAAGAAGTTCCTTTGGTCAAAGTTCTTTGGCGGAATCAGTCCGTTGAGAGAGCTACTTAGGAAGCAGAGGCAGACATGCAAACCAAGTATCCTCGCCTCTTCTCTACAAATTTAAACTTAACCTAAGTTAATAGACTTTCTTATATTTACTATTTTCCATACTCAGTTACAACTGCAAAACATACTCATATCATTCATGCATTAATGAAATAGTTCAATCATGTATCATATCTCCAGAATTTAGTTATACTTCAGTTATACGTACCGGTGTAAGTACAGTTCCTCTCAGTTCAGTTAGTATCATTCGAGGAGGAATGTTCCCAAGGGGGAGATATTGGATATAACACCCCAAAAATGGGTCCCGATATGTCACACAGAGCTCAAGACTATGAGTAGCCTTAAGCTAACCCTGTAAGCTATCTACTAAATCTGAAACTTATAATAGGGAAGTATGGATATATAATAAAACTAAAATACAGAATTATGTATGAGCTTAGATGGAAATGTCTGAATATAATATCTAAAGAAATATGAAACTCAGAGCCTGATCAATCAATACTGGAAATCTGTAACATATCTAGCAGTGTGATAAGCCTCTACTAATAATGCTAGAGAGTCACTGGTAAAAACCCCTAGCTGACTCAAATTGTTTGAAAATACTAAATCATCTATACTAATAAACTACAAAACTGAATGACCAAGTCCCCAAACTATGAGGACTCACCAACTGTCGGGATATAGATAGAAATGCTCAAAATCACTCATTCTGCTGAAACTGATCACCTGAACCTTCATTATGAAACAATGTAGCACATAGAAGTATATGTCTATCATTACTTCTGGATTGTACTAAGTATATGGGGGTAAATGTACAAGTAAATCAATATATCAATATCATTATAAAATTGTAAACGAATGCATGCTAAATGTAGATGACTCACATAAGCTGGAATATCTGAAAACTGAAAATCATAATCATGAATATCAAAACATGTTACATAGATCTAGTGAGTAATAAAATTTAGTTTCTAAATGCTGTATTTGAATTCTATCTTTAAATCATGTTGTCTAAGTGTAGAAAGGACCCATTTTTATATCTGAAATCTTAAAGTTGATATTTGTGACTAATGTCTCACATAAAGAAATAACTGAATTAAATTTGTGAGCCTTTACACTTCGTTTCTAAGATCTTTTCTATTATACTTTACTCTTTTCTATAAGTTGTAGGGAAATACTTTTAAAAAAACTTTTCTTCAAGTCTTTACTATTAGAGGGATTCTTCTAACCGACATATACTATGGGAGCTATCATAGTGTCAATCATCTAGTTCCGTTATGAGAAAACCTCATGTTGGGGAGAGGTGTCATACTCTTTCCAAGGAGTGTAACCTAATCTAAGTTATTACATCTGTATCTGTCATCCATATATAAATGGGAATAATTTAATAATCTGAATCTATGTTTGCTCATAGTTTTGGGGTACGTAAACATACCCAACTCGATGCTTAATACTACTTCCTTTAATTTGTATGCTCATTTTGTTGGAAATCCACTTTTAAAACTAATGTAATGGTTTACAATGAAAAAACTCTTGTAAATTAGTTTACTGTAAATTGTAGCTAAATTTGTAAAGTGGATTCCATATCTATGCTAAGATCAAAAGATTAAATCTTTCTTTAATATCTTAGTATAACAAGTCATGGGAAGATTAAAAGCACAATGTTCTTGAAATAACAACATTCAAACTAGGGCTAATAACCTATGCATCTATTTCATATCAAATCATTCTAAAATTCATGCTAGATAATAAAAATATTGATAATTCAAGTCTAAATCTGGAAATTTCTACAATACACATGAAAATACAAAAGTAGACATGCAAATCAACATCTAAATCTCTCAAAATCTCATAATCTTGAAAATAACAATATTGGGTATCAACCCTAATTTGAAACTCATGTAAATTCATGCAATATTATCTTCAAAATCTAATTTTGGGCACAAGAATGCAAGAATTATCCTTGTTGAAAACCCCACATACCTTAATTGATGATTAGATGAAG
This sequence comes from Capsicum annuum, assembly GCF_002878395.1. Taxonomy (NCBI): domain Eukaryota; kingdom Viridiplantae; phylum Streptophyta; class Magnoliopsida; order Solanales; family Solanaceae; genus Capsicum; species Capsicum annuum. The sequence goes on from NW_025892772.1 coordinate 459,637, forward strand.
AAACTTGAATTTTGAGTTCCTATTTGTGCTCTTGAAGATAGATTCTTAAAGCTCTTGAATTGGGTATCTTGAATTTTGAGTTTCCTTGGAGAAAGAATGGTGGAATTTGGATTTCTTGGGAATTAAGTTTTGATGTTATAGGGCTTCTTTGAGAGAAAGTCGATGAAAAATTAGCATATAATGGTTAGAATAGGATTAATTTTGTGTTATTCATGAATTGGGGTTTGGGAAAAGACTAAACTACCCCTTTAAAAATCAACTTTGGAAAATTGGAAACCGATTTCGGCACTCGATGCGATCCGGTGCCTATCGTGGTTCCATACTCGAAAAAGAATGAGTGCATTTTTCACTATGGTGCGATGCGGCATAATCGTGTTGCGGCTCTGGAAAAGGAAGAAAGGGAACTAGAACTTCATAATGACACAGGCAAATCGTGGTGCTTCACTAGAATTGGGCAATTGCAATTCTGCCCTTCACCTCGACGTGGTTCCTATCAAAATACCCTACTGTTTTCACTAAAGTCGCCATAACTTCTCAACCGAGTATCGGATTAAGGAGAAATTGGTATCGTTGGAAAGCTGAATCAATTATATACACATTGGTAGGTCTAGAGCTAGAAAATTCTATAGGTATGAAGAGTTATTAAGTTTTGAAGTTAACCCTTGACATTTTAGGAGTTAAATTGAGCTAGAAAAAGTATGGGGTATTACAGTATCTCTCCCTTGGGAACATTCATCCTTAAATGGGACTAGTTAAACTGAAGATATTGAGGGACTGAGGCTATATGCTGGCATGGACAACTAAAACAAGTTGTATGACTGAATCTAAATTATACTGAGCGACTGAACCAATCTCCAAGAGCATGAATTTACATGAAGATAACTATATGGGTGAATCTGAGACTGGAAAAAAATAGAATTAAGAAAGACTATTACCTTCGGATGAATCTAAGTTTGTAGAGAAAAGGTGAAGATACTTGGTGTGCATGTTTGATTCTGCTTCGCAATTAGTACCCTCAACGGACTGATTTCACCACAGAACTTTGAGCAAGGGGACTTCTTTGTTCCTTAGTCTACGGATCTTATGATCAAGAATCTCTACTGGAACTTCTTCATATAAGAGGCTATTCTGAATATTTGTACTTACTAGAGGGACTATAACGGCTAAATCATCTGTGCACTTCTTTGATAAGGACACATGGAACACTGGATAAACTGATGACAAGTATGCGAGTAGCTCAAGCTTATACGCTACATTCTCAACATGACTCAAAATCCTATAAAGGCCCACATATCGTGGACTAAGCTTTGCTTTTTTGCCAAATCTTTTCACCCCCTTCATGGGTAAAACCTTCAAATACATAAGATAATCTACTTTAAACTCAAGATTTCTCTTTCTTATATCTGCTTAAGATTTCTGACGACTCTGAGCTACTCTCAATCTCTCTCAAATCAACAGAACTTTCTCCATAGCCTCAAACACCATATCTGGCCCAATCAAAGCAGCCTCACCCACTTCGAACCAACCTACTGGTGATCCACACCTTTGCCCATAAATAGCTTCAAATGGGGCCATCTAAATACTAGAATGGTAACTATTATAGTAGGCAAAATTGATCAATGAAAAGTGGTTATCCCAACTGCCTTTGAAATCAAGAACACAGGCCCTCAACATATCCTATAAGGTATGAATGGTCCTCTCTACCTAACATTCTGTCTAAAGATGAAAAGTTAAACTTAGATGAACTTGGGTACCAAGACCCATCTGAAAGGCTTTCCAAAACTGAGAGGTAAACTGAGTATCCCTATCTGAAATGATAGATAAAGAAACTCCATACAATCTAGCCAACTATCTAATATATAGCTTAGAATAATCTTTAGCTGTGTAGAACGTTTGAACTAGCATGAAATAAGCTAACTTAGTCAATTTATCTATAATAACCCATACGAATCATGTTGTCAACGCAAATAGGGTAATCCAATCACAATGTCCATATTCACCTGTTTCCATTTCCAAATAGGCATGCCAAACTCCTACAAAGTGCCACCAAGTCTTTGATGCTCAACCTTAACCTATTGGCAAGTCACACACTTGGCTACAAATTTTGCTATATCTTTCTTCATAACACTCCACTAATAGAATTCCCGCAAGTTACGGTACATCTTGATGGCTCCCGAATGAATAGAATAACATGCACTATGCGGTTCTACCATAATCCGCTGCCTCAAATCATCAACACATGGCATATACAATCTACTGTGGTATCTCCACACACCATCTCATTCTTAGGTGAAAACCTCTACCTTTTCCTCTTTAACCAAACCTTTCAGCTTGACTAAACTAGGATTCTTATCCTGTTTCTCTTTCACTTCAGACACTAGAGAAGATTCTAAACTACTCTAAACCCAAATATTCCCTTCAGCTGAGTCAGCTAGCCTCACACCAATCTAGCTAACCTATGAACTTCCTAAACTAATTCTCCCTTATCATTCCCCACATGAGCAACAGTGCCCATGGACAATCTACTAAGGGTGTCTTCCACTATATTGGCCTTGCTCGGATAATACAACACACTCTTGCCATAATCCTTCAACAATTCTAACCACCTTCTCTGACAAAGATTTAACTCCCACTGAGTAAATACATACTAAAAACTTCTATGATCTGTGAACATATCAACATACGACCCACAAAGATAGAGCCTCTAGATATTCAATACAAACACAATAACAACTAACTCAAGTTTATAGGTAGGGTAGTTCTTTTTGTGAAGCTTAAGTTTTCCAGAGGGATAGGCTATAACCTTACCTCTCAATATCAAAAGACAACCCAGACCGATTCTAGAAGAATCATAATATACAATGAACCCATCTGAACCATCAGGTAATGTTAAAGCTGGGGATAAAGTGAGTCAAGTCTTCAACACCTGAAAACTCTTCTTACAGGAATCTGACCACTGGAACTTAAATTTTTTGGGTCTATCTAGACATAAGAGACACAATAGATGAAAAACCCTCAACAAAACAGCTATAATAGATAGCTAAATCCAAGAAACTTCTAAGGTCTGACGGAGAAATAAGTCTAGGACAGTTTCTTACTACCTCTGTCTTTTGGGGATCAACTCTAATACCATTACTAGAATATGACCAAGAAAAACTACTGATCTTAGCTAAAATTCACATTTGCTAAATTTGGTGAACAACTAGTGATCCCTACGAGTTAGCAACACAATTCTAAGGTAGTCCGCATGATCATCCTCACTTTGAGAATAGACAGGAATATCGTGTATAAAGACTATGACAAATATGTCCAAATACTATTTGAACACTTGGTTCTTCAAGTCCATAAAGGCTGATAGGGTTTTTGTAAGACCAAATGGCATGACTAGAAACTCAAATTGACCATACCGGGTTCTGAAAATTGTCTTTGGAATATCACATTCTCTTACTCTAAGCTGATGATAGCCGGATCTAAAATCTATCTCTGAGAAATAACTTGCACCTTAGAACTGGTCAAATAAGTCATCAATTCTAGGAAGAGTATATTTGTTTTTAACTATGACTTCATTCAACTGACGATAGTTAATGCACATTCGCAAGGAACCATCTTTCTTTCGAACGAATATGACGGAAGCACCCCATGGAGAGACACTAGGCCTTATGAAACCTTTATCTAAGAGGTCTTTAAGTTGTTATTTTAACTATTTAGGCTCGGCTAAGGCCATACGATATGGAGGAATAGAGATAGGCTGAGTATCTGGAAGAAGGTCAATGCCAAATTTTATTTCCCTATCGGGAGGTACTCCTGGAAAATCTTTGGGAAAAATATTAGGAAATTCATTGACTACACGAACTAACTAAACAGTTGGAGTCTCAGATGTAGTGTCTTTGACTCAAACTAGATGATAGATACACCTTTTTCATATCAACTTTATGGATTTAAGATAAGATATGAAATGACTCTTAGGAGACACTGAATTACCTTTCCCCTTAAAGACTGGCTCATCTAGAAACTGAAACTTCACCATTTGGGTGTGACAATCTATGGATGCATAACAGGAATGGAGCCAATCCATACCAAGAATAAGGTCAAAGTCAACCATATCTAACACTATTAAATATGCTAACATGATATTATGAAGGACAATGATAGAACACTTTCTATAGATCTATTCGGCAACAACTGACTCACCCACTGGGGCAGAAACTAAGAAGGGCTCAGGGATCCTTTTAGGACCTATTTAAAAATTCATTGCAACTAATGGGGCCATATTAGATAAATTTGACCTAGGGTCTAACAACATATAAACATCAAGATAAAAGGCACGAAGCATACCAGTAACAACATCTGGTGAATCCTCCTGCTTCTGATGGGATGGTAAAGCATAAAAGTGATTTTAGCACTGATCGCCACCAGTACTGGATGACACACCCTAAGGAGAGACTGGGCAACCTAGAGGGGATGGTTCACTAGTAGCCTGAGTTTAGGGATAAATATCCCTATTTCCTTGCTTACCATGCAGACACTCTTTGATTCTATATCCCAACTTAACACAACCATAACAACCTTTCTGTCCCAACAAACACTCACAAAGATGATTCTTACCATACTTAACATATGGAGGATAACTGTGTTTTCCACTCACACTATTCTGAGACCTGGACAGACAAGTTTTACTCCACTGCTCTTGCCTATCTCTGGGGGCGGGAGCACTAAATATAGATGGCGCTGGCATAGATGAACGATTAAGAAACTATAAATGATTTTCCCCTCCGTACTTTGTTTGGTGATACTTAAACTTCCCTATTCTAGCCTTCTTATTTCTCTCTCTCTTCCCTTTAACTTTTCTACCTCAATCTACTTGGCATAAATCATCAACCTAGCAAGATCCATGTCCCCAATAAGCATGAAAGTCCTACACTCATTGAATACTAAACCAGATACTCTACTAACAAACTTACTCATACTCGCCCTAGGGTCAGCCATCGTATCAGGGGCATACTTAGACAACTGATTGAACTTAAGGCAGTACTCTTTCACTTTTATTGAGCCCTTCCTCAGGTATACAAACTCTTTTATCTTAGCTTCTCTCATTTTATGTGAAAACAACCTATCTAGAAAACCATCCTGAAATACTTATCAACTCATAGGAGTTGAATTGTTTCCTCTGCCATTCTTCCATATAACCACCCTATCATATGCTACATCCTTCAATATATAAGATGCTAACTCTACACTCTCCTCATCAGAAACATGCATAATTTGGGTGATCTTCTTCACCTTATCTAAATAAAGTTTTGGGTCCTCACCTTCTTTTGACCCGAAGAACTATAGCAGATTCATTCTCATAGAGTCTCAAATTTTGGCTGGTGCTAAATCACCATTCTACTAAAGTGGGACAGGTGCCTGATGGTTTCCTTGAATATTATCATTCACATCTTAGGCCAACGCCTAAAAAGCAACCCAAAATTTAGCATGGGATACATTCTTATTCATAGGCTCAGCAGGTTGGGGTGGCTGGTTATTATTTCTGCAAGCGTTAGCTTGATGAGGAGGAATATTCAGCTATCACATAAGAGAATGAGTTAAAAGTAGATAGATATACTGTAAGCATAATAGATCATGAAAGAAAGAGAAAAATTCCAAAAAACATTCCATAGCCTCTTGCTCATAAATGTGTCATGCTTCACAACCATGATCAAGACTCAATGTAATACAGCTTTTTTGACTCCCTAGGACTTTTATAACCTTAGGATCTAATACTAAGTTTGTAACACCCCAAAAATAGGTCTCGAGACATCACATGATGCTCAAGACTATGAGTAACCTTAAGCTAACCCTATAAGCCATCTACTAAATATGAAACTCATAATTGGGAAGTAGAAATATATAATCATACTAAAATGTGGAATTCTGTATGAGCTAAGCTAAAAATGTCTAAATAAATATTTAAAAAAATATAAAACTCAGAGTTTGATCAGTCTATACTATACATCTGTAAGATATCTAGCAGTCTGACAAGCCTCTACTACTAATACTAGAGAGTCACTAAGAAAAAACCCTAGCTAACTCAAACTGTCTGAAAATATTGATTCATCTATACTAATAAGCTAAAAAACTTAATGACCAGGTCACCAAACTATGAGGACTTACCAACTATCGGGATGTAGATTGAGATGATCGAGATCACTCACGCTGCTAAAACTGAGCACCTGAACCTACATTATGAGACAATGTAGCACATAGACATATATATGGATCAGTACTTCTACATTGTACTAAGTATATAGGGGTGAATGCACAAGTAAATCAATATCTCAATATCATTATAAATTTGTGAAAAAATGCATGCTAAATGTAGATGACTCACATAAGCTGGAATATCTGAAAACTGAAAATCATAATCATATACAGAAAAATATATTGCATAGATCTAGTGAGTCATAACATTTAGTTTCTAAAAGATGTACTTGAAATCTATATTTAAATCATGTTGTCTAATTGTAGAAAAAGACCCACTTTTATATCCGAATCTGAAAGTTGACATCTATGACTAACGTCTCACATAAAGCAATATATGAATAAATTTTGTGAGCCTTTACACTTAGTTTCTAAAAGTTTTTTTTATTATTCTTTACTCTTTTTTGTAATTTGTAGGGAAATACTTTTAAAAAAAACTATTCTGCAAGTCTTTACTATTAGGGAGGTTCTTCTAACTGACTTACACTATGTGATCTATCATCGTATCTAACGTCTAGTTCCCTTATGGAAAAACCTCTCATTGAGGAGAGGTGTCACACTTTTTCCAAGAAGTATAACCTAATACAAGTGATCACATCTATATTTCTCATCCATATAAAATGGGAATAATCTGATAATCTAAAACTATGTTGGCTCATAGTTCTAGGGCATTTAAACATACCCAACTCAATGATAAATACTACTCCCTTTAATCTGTATGCTCTTTCTATTGGAAATCCACTTTTAAAACTAATTAAAGGTTTTACAATGAAAAACCTCTTGTAAATTCGTTTACTGTAAACTATAGCTAAATAGGTAAAGTGGATTCCATATCTAAGCTGATATCAAAAGATCAAATCTTTGTTCAAAATCTGAATATAACAAGTCATGGGATGCTTTAAAGCACAATCTTCTTGAAATAACAACATTCAAACTAGGGCTAGTAAAACATAAATCTATTTCATATCAAATCATTATAAAATTCATGCTAGATAATGAAAATATTGATAATTCAAGTCTAAATCTGGAATTTTTTTCAATACGCCTGAAAATATGAAAGTACACATGTAATTCAACTTCTAAATCTCTCAAAATCTCATAATCTTTCAAATAACAATATTGGGTATGAACCCTAATTTGAAACTCATGTAAATTCATATAAAATTATCTTCAAAAACTAATTTTGGGCACAAGGATGAAAGAATTATCCTTGTTGAAAACCCCACATATCTTAATTGATGATTAGATGAAGAGACTTGAATTTTGAATCCCTATTTATGATCTTGAAGATAGATTCTTGAATCTCTTGAATTGGGAATCTTGAATTTTGAGTTTCCTGAGAGAAAGAATGATGGAATTTGGATTTCTTAGGAATTAAGTTTTGATGTTCTAGGATTTCTTTGAGAGGAAGTTGATGAAAAATGAGCATATAATAGTTGGAATAGAATTAATTCAGTGTTATTCACGAATTGGGATTGGGAAAAGACTAAACTACCCCTTTAAAAATCAACTTCGGAAAATTGGAAGCCTATTTTGGCACTCGATGCGACACGGTGCCTATCGTGGTGCCATACTAGAAAAACGACAAGTGCCATTTTGCACTATGGCAAAACGCGGTGAAATCTTGTTGGGCTACTGGAAAAGGGACGAGTCTTATTTTGTCCTTTTACACAACGCGGCATAATCGTGTTGCGCCTCTGGAAAAAGGATGAGTGGGAACTCAAACTTCACCGTAATGTCGGCCAATCACAGTACTTCACTAGAATCAGACAATTTCGATTCTTCCCTTCACCGCGATGCGGTTCCTGTTGAAATGCCCTACTGTTTTCACTAAAATTGCCATAACTTCTCAACCGAGTATCGAATTAAGGCGAAATTGGCATTTTTCGAAAGCTGAGCCAATTATCTATACATTGGTGGGTCTAGATCTTGAAATTCTATATGTATCAAGATTTATTCATTTTTAAAGTTGATCCTTGACATTCTAGGTGTTAAATTAAGTTAGGAAAATTATGGGGTATTACATTGTAGGCTAAATGGTTCGATAGACCCTTGTACTATGTTAGTTGTGTAAGTTGGACACTTCTACTTACATGTTTGTCATCTAGACCCCTGAACCCACTAAAAAGAAATATAATCTTTTAACCGTTGACCTGGCCAATGTGGCATTAAAAGGGCTAACTAGGATGAGGAATATGAGTGGGGGTCAATTTTTGATCAATTTTATATTAAAATAATTTAAAAAATTAAAAATAATATTAAAATTAAAAAAATTAAAAAGGTCTTATTTTCTTTCCATTTTTTAAAATTTAAAAATATTCTTAAAAATAATATATTTAAAAAAAATTAAAAAGAAAACCTTCCCCAACACCTGTTCAGCCCCTCCTCACCCCACCCCAACCCCCGTCTAGCCCCTTCACACCCACTCTAGCTCCTGTACAGCCACTCCCCACCCACCCTAGCCCCATCCAAGCCCCCGCCTATAACGCCCTGAGTCAAGTACCCAAAATTCTACACGATGCTCATGATCCAGAAGGACCATAAGCTAACTCATAACTGATATATGTACGTGAACACTACATAATATACTGTATAAATATAGAAATAAAGGTTATAAGGCCATAGGGTTCAAAACTGATAAAATAATTTCTGAATGATATGGTATCACAATACCAAAACAAAACCTGAAGTAAACTGTCTGAACATGATAGTCTGAAAAGCCTCTAATTGACTGAACTATCTGAATTAGGAGTTGATGGGACATGTCCCCAACTAACTCCAACTACTGAAATAAATTAATTAATGAGGTAATAAAGTAATGGGTATGTCCTCAAAGGATGAGGACTCACTACTTACTCTGACTGCTGAGACTGGAATGCTACTGATGCTTTGGAGCTCGTGCTTCTGAACCTATGGTATAAAACACCATAGTGAAAATGCGTCAGTATGTTTGAATGTACTAGTATGCATGTGAAATAGGCTAAATGCAAAAGGGTTCATATGCATGAACTATATTAACTGGCTGCATAACATAAACATGAGAATACACGCATGACTACATAATAACTATAACTGAGTTCGTGATAAAATGATTACTGAGTTTGAGTACTGATAACATGAGATACTGATATCTGTATAACTAAAATAAATGATACTGAGCGACTGTATCTGACAATCTAGGTTCTGATGGAACTAGCAGAGTTCCATACGGTTCTAAGTTGCCTGTATCTGATAGTCCTAAATCCTGTAGAACTATCTGAGTTATATTACTGAGACTTAATGACTGTATCTGACAGTCTTGATTTTGTACTGAAACTATGGGAAATAGTCATCTAACCAACCTGCCCTAATTAATGCATTATAGCTGAGTAGGGGTCCAATCTGTAACCCTAATTAGAAGGGTGTCAATACAGCTATGGGTGACCCTCATCTGACAGTGTCCCCAAAAGAGAATGGTGGGACCTTCATCTAACAGTGTCTATCCACCTCATCAACTCTCATCTGACAGTTTTGATGTATCAACCTATGCTGGCTATATAGTTCTGGAATGCAAGGATGACTTCTAAGAATCACACCCTCATCTGACAGTGTGTGTTCCCATCCTTGGGTTCACTTGGTGCTAATTTCTACTCCCATCTGAATAGACACTAAACATGGATTACAGAACTGAACTAGAATGAATTAACTGAGTTCAATTAACTAACAAAATAGTACTGAGATTACTATATTACTGAGCTTTCCTGAGTCACATGACTGACTGAGTTCTATGGACATGGCTCGACTAAGAGTATCTTGAAAACATGACACTGGCTCTGGCACACAGCTAAATTGTTGGGTACAACTACCCCCAGGACTCGATAGCATAAAACTAACAAAGCATGACTGTCTTGAATTCATGACCAACATCACAATCTATAATATAATAAGTTGGAGATTTTATGAAGTGGAAGTTCGAAAGCTCCACAAGGGCTACACATGTATCCATAATTCAATGGCTAAGTGAAAATGCTCAAACTACACTCTTGAATAGGTGTAAGCGATCGTTATCAATATATTTACCCGACTTTGGAGTCGGGGTCAAATCCACAGGGAACAATGTGAGTAGCGATTAAACTAGTTTGAAACTAAAGCCACAAGTTAAATTCAAACAAATGATACGAAAAGATAAAATAGGCGTTTTTGATGATCAACAAATAATTGTTGGTCACTTTATTTTCGATGTTTGTAACCAATATTTTATGAAATAACCAGAATTATGTTCACTCAGTCTTACGGTACATGACAGATGCTAAAGGTGACTTAAGATTCTCATGCTGGTTAGGATAACAAGCTATATTTATTGATGATATGCTCAAATATCTCTCGACCTACTTAAGCATCTAATTTCCTAATCCTCTCAGACTTAGGAAATCTCTATTCACTACCCAAATTTTACCTCAGGTTAATCAACCTTGTCACCGCAGTGATTATTAGATGAAGTATTTTCGAGTCCCTATTGATAATTCACTTCCTACTGTATATGATTTCTTTCTCAAGCAAATCAAAGTAGGTGTGTCTACTGTTTGCAACCAATATACATTAATTAAAATCTCAAAATTATCAAGAAATCCAAACACCTATTAAATCTTGAGTGTTTATTACATCATCATGACCTAACCTAGATCCCATAATTCAGGATAACAGAGTTTAGCCACTCATGATGCAAAGAACGAAACACATAATTGAAATCATAATTGAGAAGATTAACTTACATAGATGAATAATAATTAGTGAATCGTAGATTAGATCACAAAGGGAAATCCCTAAAATAGTTGAATTGTTTGAATCCAAGAAGATAGAGAAAGAAATATCGGAAAATATTCTCCAAGACTCAAAGTATCTAACTCTCTTTAGAATAATGATGATGATGAATGAATGAATGAATGCATAATCTAGAAAACCCTAAAACAAATCTTTAAATAGTTCAACCTAAATAAGGAAATAAAATTAAAGTTGCAGCTTTTTCTCATAATAGACGATGACATCTGTGATAGCTTATCAAGAGTCTGGCGGCTTATCACAGACGTCGTCAGCTCCTCTGCACTTTTGGCTTCTGCTATCTAAGGCTGATGATGACGTTGATGCCTTATCACCAACTTGATGGCTTATCACAAACATCGTCACAAAAATGTCCTCAACTCCCATTCACAAAAATGTCCTCAACTCCCATTCTCTGTTTTAGGCTGACGAAATTCTTGACAGATTATCACCAGGCTGACGACTTATTATGAACGTTGTCAACCACACTTCTCCTTTATTTTTCTTTACTTTTTAGCCTTTTTGCTTCCATTATTTTTGGTTCTCCTACATCTCAACATTTACTGCAAAAATCAAAGTAAACTAATCAAAAACAACTAAAGTTGCTTAAGACATTACAATTATTTTGATTTAAAAGCCTCAAATGTGTTAGCATAGGCTCACACATCAACACCCTCAACTTAAACAATTGCTTGTACTCAAGCAACCATAACATAACTAAGAGAATACAAAGTACAATTTGGTAGGTAACTACTCATACTAGTTTAGAATACATTCACCATCTCCAAGGTCAGTCAATTTTAAGTCTCATTGTTGATGTTTTGAAAAACAACCATGCAACTCACAAGAATCAAGATATGGAAAAAATTCAGCAATAACCACCATGCCATAACAAGATCACATTTATCTAAACATGTTAGTGACTAGCAACTACATATGTGCCCTCAAAACAAAGAAATCCCTTTTTTACTCATATCAAAATTCAAATACATAAACAAAGTGATAAAATAAGACTGACTCTCAGAATGAAGTTCCAAACACTGCATGTCAAATGCCATAGGCTTGCCCTTATAGTTAGTACCCAAGTTTTTAGACAGGTCAATTAGGATCACTATAGGGCTTTGCTTAAGCTTGTAATGTAGGCCAGGGGCTGGTATGATATTCATGGATATTTTAGAGTGACTATGCCCCCTTGACACTACACTAAACTCTTGGGGTTTCAACTCTCAACCTTTTTTTCTTTATCTCTTTGATTGATCACACATGCTCAAGATGGATGCGGTCTTTTCAATTATCATATTACCTTTTTATCATGTTTTACAAAGCTTTCTCATTTCTTATTCCTTTTTCACCGCACCCAACTTTTTATTCTTTTTTTTTATTCTTCCTCTCTTCATACTTATTTTGTATCATGCACCCCTATGATAGCCACCCTCAACTTAGGCTATTTTCCTAAGTCAAAGTGCATAGTATCTAAGGAGGGCTAGGGCCAAAACAGGTTCATTTTGATGTAAACGGAAAGGTGATATGTGTCATGAAAGAAATAGTCTATTTTGGCTCAAAATAGGGATCAATGGATATTATGTATACAGGGAAAGTCATTTAGGCAAAAAGTGGGTTAATATCGGAACGGCCTATGATCCTCTCCTAACCCCTATCCTACAACCAAGGCAAGACTAACTGGGCAAGTTCTGGATTCACACACAAAGGGAACTGAGTACTCACACACATATGGCACACAAATATATCGCATATCACTACTTATCTAGTTCGGGCAATTATTTAGCACTGATTATCAAGTTGCTAGAACTAATGCCACCAAAAGATGCACGGTGGTCACAATTAGATGCAGTTCACACAGTATTACGTATAGAAACTTGGAGAGGTGCTCAAAAATCACAAAATATATTAACTGCCTCATTACTTTTATTTCTCATAGTTAACCACAACACATCATAAAACAAAACATAATATGCCTAAACATGCTGGCTCTACTAGGAACAAGACTCCGGGGAAAAGAGGTACGACAACAAAAACCCACGGAGGACATCAACACCCACAAGTAGCCCCACCCTCAACTTAAAATCATGCAATGTCCCCAATGCATGAAACCAAAACAAGAGAGTTAGAAACATACCTGTGGCACCACGGGTGCAAAGATCTGATGTCAATCACATAATACGAATACAAACAACAAAATACCTTGGGTTGCCTCCCAAGAAGCGCCTAATTTAGTGTCGCGGCACAACTCGGTTATATTTACTACTCAGACTTCATCAAGATACCTTGTTGATAATTATTTATGTCTCCACTTGGAGGATTTGAAACGTCGACCCAACTTTTGATCAATACATCTTCGAGGCGCATTGGGCAAATGTACGGATACAGTGATACTTCCTTTATCTCGCCACTTTGATGACTTGAATCTCTTACCCAATTTCATATCAAATTTCCGGATAGGCTCATTGCGTATTGATGAGATTATCAATAATCCACTTGATGAACATTGAATTTTTCCTTTACTGTCCTTCAAGTAGGGGGTTTCATTTTACTCTTTTTGAATGCCAAACTCCAAAATATAAGGATTATGTTCCTCATCCTCAAAACACCTCAATTAATTAGGTAGGTGGACTTCCATCTCATTCACCAAGCATACTATTGAAAAATGGTTTGAATGAGGTCTTCTCCTTAAATTCGAAGTTGCATCCTTATGGGCATCCTCACCCCGAATCAAGCTAGAGTCTTCAGAAGAGATTTTCTTGGTTTCTTGTTTTGCCTCTAGCACCGTTTACTTAATCTTGGCATCATCCTTTATGGTTGGTTTGGTTGGTTGGAAAATTATCAAGGGTTGCTCAACATCAAGCACAACATCTATATAGGATTATTGTTCCTCCTCTTCACACTCGTCTATTATGTTAAATGATTCCACAGACAAGATATCGTCTAAACATGATGTGGAAAAGTGCTTTGACTGCTTGACCTCTATATCCATATCCTCTATCATTCTTTCTTCCTCGTTATTTTCCCTTATGTCTTAATGTATATCACGTATGATATCATTCGTTGTGTCCACACAATCCAACATTAGTTGAAGCATAGCTTCAATTCCACTCTTTCCGGTGCTTTGTTCTTCCTATTCTTGACCATAAGACCTATCAAAATCATAAGAAGAACTAGAATTTAGTTTAGCATACTGGGGGGAGAGGGCATTTGGGCAATCACTCCAATATCCATCTTGACCACCACATAAAGAACAATCATACTCCCAGTAGGATGGAGATGGTGCATACATCTCTCTACGGGGAGCATCTCTACAATCTTGCCAAAAGTGAGGTCCATCACAATATGGACATGAATCATCAAGATACAATTTCCAACCACCAAGCTCATGTTCATTCCAAGACGCCACAGTAATAAGTAAACTAAAATAAAAAAAATACCTAACACCAGAAATAAAAGAAAACTAAAAACAAATATTTACAAGTTTAAATTCAAGCAAGTAGGCTAAAATTCCAAACCAACTCAATACGACAAATTATTCTCCGACAACGGCACCATTTTTGATAACGCTCAAACTACACTCTTGAATGGGTGTAAGCAATCGTTGTTAATATATTTACCCAACTTTGGAGTCGGGTTCGAATCTACAGTGAACAATGTGAGTGGCGATTAAACTAGTTTGAAACTAAAGCTACAAGTTAAATTCAAACAAATGATACGAAAAGATAAAATGGGGGTTTCTGATGATTAGCAAATAATTGTTGGTCACTTTTATTTTGATGTTTGTAACCAAGATTTTGTGAAATAACCAGAATTATGATCACTCGGTCTTACGGTACATCACAGATGCTAAAGGTGACTCAAGATTATCACGGTGGTTAGGATAACAAGCTATCTTTATCGATGATATACTCAAATGTCTCTCGGACTATTTAAGCGTCTAATTTCCTAATCCTTTCGGACTTAGGAAATCGCTATTCACTGCCCAGATTTTACCTCAGGTTAATTAACCTTGTTACAGCGCTGATTGTTAAACAAAGTATTTTTGAGTCCCTGTTGATAATTTACTTCCTACTGTATATGATTTCTTTCTCAAGAAAATCAAAGTAGGCGTGTCTACTGTTTGCAACCAACAGACGTTAATTAAAATCTCAGAATTATCAAGAAATTCTAACACCTATTAAATCTTGAGTGTTTAGAACATCATCATGACCTAACCCTACATCCCATAATTCAAGTTAACGAAGTTTAGCCACTCATGATGCAAAGAACGAAATACATAATTGAATTCATAATTGAGAATATTAACTTACATAGATGAATAATAATTAGTGAATCATAGATTAGATCACAAAGGAAAATCCCCAAAATAGTTGGATTGTTCGAATCCAAAAAGATAGATAAAGGAATATTGGAAAATATTCTCCAAGAATTAAAGTATCGAACTCTCTTTAGAATAATGATGATGATGAATGAATAAATGCATACTCTAGAAAATCCTAAAACAAAGTTTTAAATAGTTCAACCTAAATAAGAAAATAAAATTGAAGTTGCAGCTTTTTCTCAGAATAGACGATGACATCCATGACAGCTTATCAGGAGTCTGACGGCTTATCACAGACGTCGTCAGGTCCTCTGCACTTTTGGCTTTTGCTGTCTAAGGCTGACGATGACGTTGACGCCTTATCACTAACCTGACGGCTTATCATGAATGTCGTCACAAAAATTTCCTCAACTCACATTCTCTGTTTAAGGATGACGGCATCCCTGATAGCCTATCACCAGGATGACGACTAATCATTAACGTTGTCAGCCACACTTGTCCTTTATTTTGCTTCACTTTTCAGTCTTTTTATTTCCGTTATTTTTGGTTCTCCTACATCTCAACATTTACTGCAAAAATCAAAGTAAAATAATCAGAAACAACTAAAGTTGCTCAAGACCTTACAATTATTTATAGTTAAAAGCCTCAAATGTGTTAGCGTAGGCTCACACATCACTAAGATATTTCATCAAACATTTGACATGCATAAACTTATACATGATTAGAGGTTTCATATTATCATACTAGTATGGCACTTTTTCTTCACATAGGCATTTAATCGAACACATGGGGAGCAGGCTTTGGTTATACAATCATCAACACATCTGATAATCATGGATACACCAATCAACATATAAATTTAAAGGGGGTTTATCATGATTATTATGTAAATCTTTATATACTAGGGTCAATCATTGGAATATGTAATTTAAAAGTATGAATCAAAACCCAGCAATATCATGATCATGAATTTTAATTCTATTTAAATCATGAATATTCATAAACTCACAAATCTTGTATTTTGAAAAGAGATTCTTGAGCTTCATGGGTGAAAGGGACCCATGAATCAACACATGACATACCTTGATTATGAGTTTCTTGAATTTCTTGGACTTGAAGAACTTGGAATCTCTTAGTTTCTTGAAGAATGATTTGGATCTTGTTCTTAGGGATTATCTTTGAGAGAAAACCCTAATTTGACGTTGTAGATGAATAATGAACTTATGAGCCTTGATCTGATATAACTAGGGGTTAAAAGGGTTGGAAAAAGACCCAAAAACCCTTTTAAAAATAAATTTAAAATAACTGAACGAACTATACGATGGTCCACCGCTGTGTCGACGGTCCATCGGTTCTGATCGTCTCAACTAGGCAAAATAGAGGTTCACTGACACTAGTGTGATGGCTTGGGTGACGGTCCATCACTAGCTCAATAATCCGTCAGCCTGAGTCGTCGCTCTTAGGAAAAAGGTGGTCTCACTGCCTCCACTGCGACGGTTTGGACGACAGTCCATCGGCCCTCATTGTCGCACCTGGGCAATTTTGACTGTTATCTGTAAAACGACCATAACTTTCTACCCCAATACCGGATTTGGACAAAATTAGTATCGTTGGAAAGATAATTCAATTTCCCACATGATAAAAAGTGAAAATCTTAAAAATTCCACGTATGAAAAAGTGGATTCATCTTTCAAAGTAAGTTTCTAATATACTTGGGACGATTTTAAGCTAGGTAGAAGTACAGGGTATTACACCACCATACTCTATCCCCATCCAGGCCCTCCGCACCCACCCCATCCCCTATCTAGACCCTCCCCACCCACTCCAATACCATCCAGGCCCCCCACTCCAGCCCTTCCCCACCTACCCTATCCCCCATCCAGCCCCTCCCTACTCACTCCAGCCCCATCCAGGCCCCCACACCCTACCCCTACCCCATCCAGCCCCTCCCTACCCTACCCCTATCCTCTAGCCTCATCTAGCCCCCACACCCAACCCAACCCCATCCCCAGCACCACCTTCAGCATTTAAAAAAAATCCTCTCAATTCCAATCTTTTTATTTTTTTTGAATTAAAATTTAAATTTGAAATCTTTTCATATTTTTTTAGGATTATAATTTAAATTTGAAATCTTTTCATATCATTTTGGGATTAAAATTAAAATTTGATCTGAAAGTGAGTGATAGTGAATATTAAAAAATTAGTGAATTTCATGTATTAAGCTTGAAAATACTTAAAGTTTTTGTGAATTTGTTAAAGATATTCAAATTTAAAAATTGAAAATTCATTATGTTTGTATAAATTAATTTATAGTTCAAAATTTAAATTAGTTGGAGAAGAATTTTAATTATTTGGAATGAATTTGATATATAATTTGTGAGTAAAAATAAAAACATGATTATTTAAATTTTTCTACAATTTATAATTTTTATTATTTAATTAAATTTATTTTAATATTTAATTTCTTATGTATCATTTAAAAATGACATAAAATTTAATGTAATACCTGAAAATGACATGAAAGATAAGTGGCTGACCTGGAAGCTGACATGGCAGCTGACGTGGCGAGAGTGTGTTACACTCACCAAAAAAGTGTTTAAAATATTGCTTTTTAGTGGGTTCAGGGGTCTAGATGACAAACATGTAAGTAGAAGTTTTCAACATACAAAACCGACACAATACAGGGGTCCATCAAACCATTTTGCCTACATTGTAAGACCGCACAAATCTTAGTCATTTCATTCCTTTAAAGCATGCCAAAAGAGGTTCCAGACTTAGAAAATTTTAGCCAAATATTGACACTTAGTCTCATCTTTAGCCTCGATATTTCAATAGCATAATTTATGAACTTTCCAATCTTAGAATGTCGATTTCTAAATAGATTCATGATCAGGGTTACCTATAGGTCATATCGGGTGAGTTTTGGAATTTTCGGACGTCGTTTGAGTAACGTTTTGATGACCAAAACAACAAGCAAATGCGATCTCGATGTATCGCGTTTGCTATCGCATCTTCATCATCGATGCATCGGAGATCGTGTTGACCCCATCAACACAGCACGGCACCTATCGCATCACTAGGCAAGTTTTGTGTATTAAGTTACGAATTTGTGGGGGTAATTGGGTTATTTTCCCTTACAATACTCAGCCATAACACGAAATTAAACCTCTTAAAAGGCAAAATTCACCCATTATCTCACAAATACTCTTAAGAACAAAGCCCTAGTTTCATCAAGTTCAAGTCCAAGTCCCAAAAATACACCATAATTCTCATGAAATCAATAATCAAGGAATATTAGGTATTCATCCTTGGGTTTCCTTCCACCCTTGGAGTTCAAGAATCCTTTTTTTTTAACTGCAAGTTTTCAGATTCATGATTTACATACGCAGATTGGGTTGTATTCATGTTTGTGTTATGGTCTAGGTTTCAATTCAAGATTTAATTATAAGTTTCATGAACATAAGATAGCATGTATGTTGATTGATGTAATTGCCTTGTGAAAACTCTTGAAATTGCAAGTTTAAGTTATAGTCATGATACTTATGTGTTGTTCATTATCATGTGCATTAACCATGCTCCCCAAGTGTTTGATAAAAAGTCCATATGAGTAAACTATGCATGGTAACTTATTGTTGTGTTGCTAAAGTTGTGATATGAGTTTATATATTATTCTATTGAGTCCTGGTCTATTTATTACTCAAAATCTAGTTGTTTATTTAGTTATAGTAGTTATAGAATCGGCCCACTATAGGTCAAGAATCATAGTACTCAGTCAATTAATAGAACTCAGTTAACTCAGTCTAGTTTAGTCCGCCAACACAATCTGGGTCAGTTTAGTCAAGCTTAGTACAGTCTACTGATCAATGTCTTTAAGTTTTGAGTAGGATTCATCACCGAGCAAACTTAGGGATGGGGTCATTTCCTACCAGTTAGGGTTTGACCCTTAGTAGCAAACCCTGAGTTACAGAACTACGTAGCCAACGTAGGGTAAGTCGCCTTCCTGCCAGACTAGGGTTGACGCAATTATATACATATTTTATGAGTCTTCCTACTAGATTAGGGTTGACACAGCATTGTTAGTATCCCGTGGAAAGGTGCTAACACCCTTCCAACAGAGGTCACAGGTTGCACCCTAAATCAGTCTACATCGGGGTATGTTGGTTAGATGAACACTCCCATAGTTACAGTTTCAATCTCAGTACTCAGTAAAGAACTCAATCAGTTCTATAGAACAATGGCTATCAATTATCAGTTACTCAACCATCAGAATTCAGTACTCAGTTTCAATAAAATCTCAAATACATGATGTATACCTATATGCGCAGTATTGCATGTTCAATATGTTCGGTGGTTACAGTTCCACAGGTACCCTCATCCAGTCACTTCATGATGTTCATTCAGTCAGTTATCATCTCATGCATATGAACCCATTTTTATCAGTGTTACCTTACTTAGCATACCAGTACATTCTATATCCTGAAGTATACTCTCTTTTGTGCTATGATATCTCATATCGTAGGTTCAGACGCTCAGGTTCCTGACCATATTTAACAACTTAGGCTATCAGCAGCAGTTGTAGTGGCAAGTCCTCATATTTCGAGGATAAAGTTTACCTTTTTCAGTATTTCAGCAGTTCAATAGTTATTTCAGTAAGAGTTAGTTGGGGGTTTGTCCCATCAACTCCATATTCCGACAGTTAAAGGCTTACAGACTAGAATAGTTAGTAATACTGTTTTCAAATGTTATTATCAGTTATTCTCAGTTGTTATTTCAGTATTTTGAGAACCTTGTGGCATTTTAAGATTTCTTCCACATACACTCCAGTATTATATTCAGTGCTCACAGTAGGTACCAGTCATGGGTTAGTTTGTGGTCCTTCGGGGTCGTAAGCATCATGTGATGCCCAGGGTGTAGTCTCAAGGCATTACAAACTGTGTCAACAAAATATGACAACACAATACTTAACTTTTATCTACGAAGCCTATACTGAATTACTACTCAATCTAGATCGGGATAAGGCCCCAACCGGACCATAAGACAATTGAACTAATGTAAGAATAAAATGCCTTCTGAAACAAGGGACCCTCACCAAACTCTGCAAGTTAGAAAAAATCTACTAGTTTGCAAGACCACATGACTGGGCCTCAGAACCTAAAATATTGGGGGTCAATACTCGAATGTACTTGTACATAAAATAGTCCAAAAATAACATATGTTTTATATAACATAGGTGAGAGCATGTCATAAATCAATTTAGCATAAGCTAATTGAAAATACATTGGCACAATTTAATGAGCTCCAAAACATCTTCTTGAAACCATGAGTCAAAACTACATTCTCTGTTAAGCAAGATGGTACACCCTACAATCTATAATTCCACGGGATATATGGAATCCGCCCTTGACTCGGCGGCCAAGACCCCAACCCAAGTTTGCCACGAGGGCTGGAGTCTCTACATCTCTACTACGCAACAAGGCCATCACCAGTGTATAATCCCCTATTTTAGGGCAACAGAAAACCCGTGTCAATAAATCACTATTTTAGGCAATAACTTATCTAAACTCGTGCCTTATTCGGATGACCATATAACTCTTTTAAAGCCCCATTTTAGACTCTTAAATATCATGCTTTCTACTTATAAATTGTTTCTCTCTTATTCTGTTTAGGGCACATCATAATAGGGTATAGTCATACCCAGACTTGTAAGACTTTCATTTCATATCACAACATCTCTACTGCCCTTTTTATTTCAAAGCATGTTAATTGACCACCCAAAAGATTTAAAAATCACATGAGAATATATTTCAAAAGCACATGAAAACTTATGCAAAAACACTCATTTTTCAATACTTTATCTACAGTGGTCATCTCTTTCATCAATTATATGCAACTTTCTATTAGGAACATGAATATTTATAAATCAAGGAAAACACCCTCTCATTTAGTCATAAAAAATTTATCAGTATTAACCCAAAACATATAAACACAATGGGTTTCATAATAAGAGGGGGAATTACATAAATCATGCTCTCATTTAACTTCTCAAACTTAATATCACATGAAAACATTTCAAATTTAGTGTACAACACCATAATTTCCACAAGACTTCATCATAAAATGCGATTTTCAATGCATGTTCATCAATATTTTTGAAACCCATTTCGTATGCATAAGTATATACTCTTTAGATCTTGTTTAAAACAATAAATCTATGTCCATGAGTTTTAGGATTGTCCCACATACCTTTTTGATGAATCAAATTTGAGATATCTTGAATCTAAGCTTTGGAAATATGAGTCTTGGGAGGAAATCCTAGTTTTTCTCTCTTTGCGGGAGAAGAGGAGAAGGAGTTACGAGAAACTGATATTTTATCAGTAAATAGGGTTTAAAGTGTGATTTAAGTCATTGGGGTAGGTTTTGAGGTGAGGATAAGACCAAAATACCCCTAAAGAGTACAAAGAAAATTGTAGAAATTCTTCAATTGACGACAAGGTTAGCGGCCCGTCAGTTAGGTGATGGCTTGTCACCTTAATCGTCACTTTCAGTCTGGGATTTTCCACACACTGTCCTAGGCTAATGACTAGAGCTAATGGCTCATCACTTAGTTAAAGGCTCATCAGCTTAGTCATCACCTAAGTGATGGCTTATCAGTGTAGTTGTCACTTAATTAATAGACAGATACTTCGAAGTAAAATGAGCATAACTTTCTACTCCGATATCAGATTAAGGAGAAACCAGTTGCGTTGGAAAGAAGACTCAAAGATCTTTGATTTAGTACATAGTAGGCCACGTAACACATTATATACTAGGAGTAATGATCGTTGGAAGGTGATCCAAGTAGAAACATTCACTAAACCTTATTCGATAGAAATGTTCTCAACTCTTCTTTGAGTTAGGTGGTTTTTATGATCTCACTCGACCTCGAAAGATGTTACCACACTATACATTTGATAATCACGCTTATATTTACATAGAACCATTGGGTTTGGGTCTATACACTTAGGAACAACAGTTTGAATTCTAGCCTAAAACTGCAGGGTGTTACATTATCTCCCCCTTGGAATCATTCGTCCCCAAATGATGGGTAGGAATGTGTTGAATCTGTAGAAGTATGGAATAAAGGATGTAACCTCACATTAGGAATTCTATTTTCCACAGCAAAACATACATAAGCATTCAAGAAGATCTTCATGACATCACCAAGTAAATTGTGTAAGCATAAATCATGAGATAACAAGACTTGATATAGACATGATCTTGGCATGTGTTCTATGGCACATGATCATAACATTATAAGGCATGAATTTTCCTAAGAATCCTCAGCCTGATTAAGATTGTTACAATACATGAGCTGAGATTCTTGCAAGACATAAGAATCGAATAGAAACATTCTCCACCTCAAATGATATGCTACTAGCCTTTAAATTTTTGTGATGTTTCTCCACTATGCTTTCAGCTATGATTACCACGTTTCAACATCTCAATATTATGATTTCCCACTAAATATATAACTACAAGAGCTTGATATAACTCTATAGTACTTCTATATTGAAACCTAACCAATAGTAAAAATGCATTAGCTTAATCTATGGGACTGCATACTTTACATTCCTTTGAGAATATCACTCCACTCTAACACTATAATCAAACAATCTCAGGTCTTAAATCGAGTAGTATTAACCACATAACACATCGGTTTGAGTATCTATCAATCACAATATTCAACCCTATCTCTACAATACCCATTTTATAGATCTTCCCACGTAAACCAACAACTTCAATCATTCTCACAAAGATTTTTGCCACATATCTCCTTCTTAACTATTTCACATAACAAAAGTTCATCTCCTTCTGTCCCCCTTCACCTATCACCTTAGCTCGAGAAATCACTTTAAAATTTTCACATTCAAGAACATCTATTCCCCTACCTAAAACATTACTACGCTTCTACAACCAACACCATATTAACATACAGAGGGTCATTGAGGGACCCAAGCATAAGCATCATGAATGGGAGTAACATTATTTGACTATAACTTATATTTGTTGCACTACTCAAGGTGGGACATGAGTTGTAGATTCAATACAATAGACATGAAATGCTTCATATATCATGTGTTTGAATCATAAGTAAAGAGTCGTTTGGCATAAACACAACACAACATTAGTTCTTAGGACAAAACACAGTGACTAACATGAGAGCTTACACCATGAGTTGTATAACATAAGGTCGGAATTCATGAAGTCAATGATTGAGACAAGGATTGCTACTAGGAGCTGTTGCTTCTCATTTTCGGAGTTGATATTGTCATGAGTTTGTGTGCACCTTATCACTTTTGCTAATCCTAACATAAAATAAATCGGTATCATATAGAAAGCATAGTTCCTTAGAAATAAGCATGATATGAGACATGGATCTGTAGGTCATGAGCATCACTACATAGATCTTGAATACATGAAAGACTGGATTTACTGAGACATCATTCTAGTTTGGAGGCTGGAATACAACATGACTTAAATAGAGAACTCATACCTTAGCCATAGGCAAGACTTGAATACATAAGACATTGGTAGAATAACCACTTAAATTGAAGTAGGAGGAGTTTTCTTAAATAAGACTAGATTTATCATGACTCTTCCCTGAAACTTTCCACCATGAGAAAATTCAAAAAATACCTTAGTTTGTCATCTTCCCCTTAGATCAAAGTCACAATCCTAAACTTGCGTACATATCCTGTCATCAAATCTATAACTAAAATTCTCCACACAATGAGGGTATTACCATGCACATAAACATTAAACTCTCCCTGATAAACTATGCTCTAAAGGCCTTGTTGTCCGTAAGAGCTACTCTTAACTTCCGCTAGCCTATATATCCATCACACTACAACTCCCACTCTCATGCGCATACACATCCAAACTCCTTATCATATAATAATCCATTCTCCACTGCGTAACATACTAGCATCAAACCTCTAATTGCATACCCTTACAACTTAACAAAGTTTGTAAAACTATACCAAAGGCGCATATTTTCTACCTATATTTCCTCAATTCAACTCTAAAGAACACCATACTGTAGCCCCCATACTTTTCCATACTACGAAATTCAAGAACGTGGACTAGGTAAAAATAACACCTATATACATAAAACCTCATCTAACCACATGCTACCTAAGGCTCAACTTATTCTTATAAAATCTAATGCTCTTATCCACCAAATGACTCAGCTACAATTCATCAATTTAGAACTAATCCTCATCTACACATATACCTTAAAATTACCACTTAAAATTTTCATAAGTTATCAACCTAGGCTCTTTCACACATTATATCAAGCCTACTAATTCATTCCCATAAAACATGCATCATTAGTTTTAAGCTACTATTCTTGTTACCACAATCCACATCTAAAGTTCAAGCCCATTTTCTAACAAAAATCATGTAACACTGATGAAGCATGCTGCAATGTTATACTAGTCCAGCAAATAGGGAAATCAACCCAATTATGTCATTTCACTTAACTACTAACTACAATCACATCCCTTCCATGACATTACTACTGCACCTCAAAAATCTATTACATACATTCTCACATTTAGTACTAGCTTACAACAACTAGAGAAAAGACAATCAAGGGGGTAAAATCACATAATAGGGATAGTCAAACTTAATCTTATAAAATAACCCATTACGATCTTTTCTTACATTAAATCAACTTACCCATGAATAGATTTAGACTACTTTCAAATTTCCTTAAACATCACTATGTTTTCCCCAATTTAGTCTATACATATAACTTATTGGCTAACCTACCCCTTTTAGTTTACCATCTATAAATGATTTCTACAACCATCATAGCTAACCACTTTAGGCTCCTTCCCCATTTGAATAAATAATAATCATTGCCAAACACTTTCTCCGTAGACTACCAGACATTCTAAAAATCTTGCTACAATGTTAGACAATCACCATAAAAGAGAAAATCACCCCTCAGTAAAGGGACTAAAACTACTTATTTATGTAAAAGTCACCTGCATTCTTTAGACTTGTGACTTTATATAACTAACTTCGGGACCATCTTACTACCAAGAGGTTATGAAACCTTAACATATACTACTACTTGCGTGGAAATACTATTCAAAAATTCTGCTACATATCTATATCCTTAAGCATGAAGTCTGCAATAAGGAACTGAACACACTTCATACCTCAGGCTGAAAAGAACGATTGCATGATAGCACTAAGATAGACGTATACACTCGAGTCAATAAACTTTGAAGCACTAATGGAATCTTCTCAAGTTCTTGTGCTATCTCATAACTTCGTAGATAACTCAATCAGAAAGGACCACATTATTGGGAATCTAAACTCTTGGATGTGTATTGCCTCAACAATGAGGCATGCCCCATAAAATCGAAGCAAGGACGGAATTTGGATAACTTTCGTATGGATGACGCTATAGCACAAACTATAGTATGAAAGAATAAGAAACACTCCTAGATGCCCAGTAGCCTCCTAATTATAAGTGTGGTGTACAACACACCCATAAGCAAGACTCTACTAGACACGGCTTTGTTGAGACACTGGAACTATGAACCATGCTCTGATACTAAGCTTGTTATAACCCAAGCCAAGACCCTAGCCGAGATGGGTATCTCGAACCACATAGGCTCAAGAGATCCCTTAAAATCCTACCATAAGCATAATCCATAGATAAATAAAAGTATGAAAGATATAAAGACAATTCAAGGTAAATTTACAATACAACTATGTCAACAAAATATGACAACACAATACTCAAATTTCATCTATGAAACCTCTACTGAATTACTAGTCAATGTAGATCGGGATAAGGCCCCCGGTCGGACAATAAAACAATTAAACTAACATAAGAATAGAATGCCTTCTGAATAAATGGAGACTTACCAATCTCAAAAAGTCTAGAAATAATCTATGAGTTTGCAAGACCATGGGACTGAGCCTCAAAACCTAGAATATAGGGGGTCAATACTCGAAAGTACCGGTGCATAGAACAATCCAAAAATAACATATGTTTTACACAACATAGGTGAGAGCATTTCATAAATCAATTTAGCATAAGGTAATTGAAAACACATAGGCATAATTTAATGAGCTCTAAAATATATTTTTGAAATCATGACTCAACTACACCTTATAATCTGTAATTCCACGGGCTATATGGAATCCGCCCTTGACTCGGCGGCCAAGCCCCCAACCCAAGTTTGCCACGAGGGCTGGAGTCTCTGTATCCCTACTACGTCACAAGGTCATTTACAACATACAATACCTATTTCAAGGCAATATAAAAACTATGTCGGTACATTACGATTTCAGGCAATGAGTTATCTGAACTCGTGCCTTCTTCGGGTGACCATGTAACTCTCTTTAAGCCCTATTTTAGACTCTTAAAAATCATGTTTTCTTCTTATAAATTGTTTCTCTCTTATTCTGTTTAGGGCACATCATAATACGGTATCATCATACCTAGACTTATAAGTTCTTTAGTTCATATCACAACATCTCTACTTTCTTTCTTATTTCAAAATGTGTTATTGACCACCCAAAAGGTTTAAAAATCACATAAGAGTTCATTTTTCAAAAGCACATGAAAACTTATGTCAAAACACTCTCTCTTTAATACTTTATCTACGGTGATCATCTTTTTCATCAATTACGCACAATTCTCTATTAGGAACATGAACATTTATAAATAAAGGAAAACACCCTCTCATTTAGTCATAAAAATAGTACAATTTCTACATGACTGTAAACCTTCGAACTCAAGCTTTTAGCTATCCGTATGATAAACCCACAACATGTAAAAATAATGGATTTCATAATAAGAGGGGGAATTACATAAATAATGCTCTCATTTAACTTCTCAAACTTAATATCACATGAAAACATTTTGAATTTACGGTACAACACCATAATTTCCACAAGACTTCATCATAAAATGGGATTTTCAATGCATGTCCATCAATATTTTTGAAACCCATTTCATATGCATAAGTATATACTCTTTAGATCTTGTTTAAAATAGTAAATCTACACCCATGAGGCTTAGGATAGTCCCACATATCTTTTTGATGAATCAAATTTGAGATATCTTGATTCTAAGCCTTGAAAATATGAGTCTTGGTATTAAACCCTAATATTTCTCTCTTTGAGGGAGGAAAGGAGAAGGAGTTATGAGAAATTGATATTCTTATATGTAAATAGGGTTTGTAGTATGATTTTAGGATCGTGGAGGTAGGGTTCGGGGTGAGAAAAAGACCAAAATACTCCTTTAAGATTCCAAAGAAAATTGCAGAAATTCTTTAGTTGATGACATGGTTTAAAGCCCGTCAGTTAGGTGACGGCATGTCAACTTAGCCGTCAAATTCAAGTTGGGATATTACACTTAATGACCTAGGCTAATGACTAGAGATGATGGCTCGTCACCTTGTTGACGGCTCATCATCTTAGTCATCACCTAAGTGATGGCTAGTCAGCGTAGTCATTACTTTGTTAACAGACAGATACTTTGAAGTAAAATGAGCATATCTTTCTACTCCTAATCGGATTAAGGTGAAACCATTTGTGTTGGAAAGAAAATTCAAAGATATTTCATTTGGTACATAGCAGACCACGTAACACACTATATACTAGGAGTAATGGTCATTTGAAATTGATACAAGTTGAAACATTCACTAGAACTTATTCGATAGAAACATTCTCAACTCATCTTTGAGTTAGAAGGTTATTATGATCTCACTCTACCTCAAAAGATGTTACCACACTATACATTTGATTATCACACTTATACTGATACAAAACCATTGGGTTTGGGTCTATACACTTAGGAACGATAGTTTGAATTCTAGCCCGAAATGGTGGGGTGTTACAGTAAACTACTAATAATGCATCCTCTCGAAAAATATAAAAGTTACACTGACTCAAGCTGTGCCGCTCCTAACAGTATAAAAGTTCAATCTCAATCACATCATAAGGATATCAACACCATAAATAAAGAAGTCCAAATAATAGAATTACTCACATAAAGAAGATAAAATGTAGTGCTACACAATAATATGATCGGTAGACAATGCTGAACGATTCACCTCGTATACATCCTATGAGCCTAAGCTTCAAAGACGACCCATGGGGGGTTCACAACTCATATACTAAACACAAATCTCATCAACAAGCCTTGTTAATATTTTCCAGACTAAAACATTTTATAAAGTGGTAAGTTTTCTTTCGAAAAGAAATCCAAGATTAATAGTAATGACAGATCCATGAATAGAAATATAATATGTGAGTACGCATGATCATGGAAAACACAATGATATCTAACAGTTAACTCGACAATGTATAAGTAAAACTTGAATCCATCAATTACTCAGGTAGTTCATGATACAAGTCAAGATATGCTAGAAAACTACACAAATCCCGGATATCACAATAGCATAGAAACAATTAAGGTAACAATAAGATAAACTCAAGACCCCACTCAAGCATCACAATGATAATAATTCCTCAAAACAACCATTAAAACACAAACAAGACCAGTAAAAAACCCCTCATGGGCAATATAATAATAACAATCAATCTCAAAAGATGAAAGCAATGACATATTTTCCAATGCAAAGTATTTTTTACAAGATCATCCTGAGGGTTGTTACACCTAATACCATTGGTTATTTTCACAAATAAGAATGAAAAAGAAGAAAAAGGTAAAAAACACATATACTCTGAAAAAAGATTTAATTAGTCCCAATACCATACATGATTTTAAGAAAATAAAAAATAAAAAAGTCACAAGTAAAACACATATAATCGAAAAATTCAGTTAAGTGATGTCCTGCTACTTTTTTGATTAAACAAATGAAGAACATCGTTAAAAATATTCTAAACATTGAAACACATTCGATACGGTATGACTTTAAAAAATAATGTTTCATTTCTTCATAATTTTTTAGATCCTTGAAGGGGAGCCTTGACATAACTGGTAAATTTGCCTCCATGTGATCAGGAGGACACCGGTTCAAGCCTTGGAAACAAGCTCTGGTGAAAATGCATGGTAAGACTGCATACAATACATGGTTGGGTCCTTCCCCGAACCCTGTATATAGCGGGAGTTTTAGTGTACCGGGCTGCCCTTTTTTATAATTTTTAGATCACAAATATACAAAATTTGGATTAGAATTCAAAAAATTTAAAGCACACACACAATTGCATTTGATTTTGGATAAATTATCAAAAAATTAAATTCACGTGACATAAATTAAGAAGCCCTTATATCTTCAGTCGGTTCATCCCCAAACCCTAAACTGCCTATATAAAAATCCAACCTTAAACCCTAAATTCTAAATTATTATGATTCAGAAACCTAGAAAGATCATTCGAACATGTAACATAAGAAATCATAACATAATCACTATATATAACTAAATAACATATGTATTAATATATAATTGTCAAATTTAATAAGAAACAAAACTCCTAAATCGAAAGATAAGCTTTAAAATCACTAAAATAGTTAACACAAAATCCTAATATACATAACGAGAATAACTAATATCCGTTGTTTTAACATGTGTTTTTAAGATTTCAAGGATTAAAACAAACACTAAAATTTTCTAAAAAGTTAATCCTAACCGCTAATTAACAATAAATACTAGAAATTTTACAAAAGAGGAACAAAATCACACATAGTAAAAGAAGAATAGCAAAAGAACGCATGACAATATTTAGATGAGGCAAGATAGATATTATAAACTTTGTGATAGTTATTCTTCCATAATAATTCTCTACTCACTTGCATTGATGAACAAGTGAAATATTTTAGAAAACGAGTAAGGATTTAATGAGTTGTTTAGTTTAGTGGATTGGGATCAAATTAAAATATAGTGATTAAATTTATTAACATTGAAGAACATAATTGGATAGCATACTTTGTTTTATCTAAAATAAAGTATAATTTCTTAATAATTTTTTGGGCAAAAGAATGTAAAGTTCGGATAACACTTCAAAAAAAAAAAAAAAAAACAAATTCACCTTAACATTTAATTCGAAATAAGGAATCAAGAAATAAAATATTTAGCACAACAAATTCAAAACAAGATCTAGATATATATTCTTTTAAAAATTTCAATAGCAAGAACGACTTTTTACATCTAAACTCAAGATATTTAATTCATTTTTTATTAATATTAATATAAAAGTGACTGATATTAATTCTTTATGCTTGCTCCTTAAGTAAAAAATAATTTATTTATATTTGAATAGTTTTTTCAAAAGGTCTTTTACTTCTTCAGTAAAATTATTGATAGGATATAATTTCTTAGAAGTATGGTTTATTAGTGTCACAGTCCAAAAATGGGTCATGACGGCACTTATTGTGGCTCAACTTTTATAAGCCAATGACCCAAACTAATAAATGAAAAAGTGAAATATATAATAATGTAAACCAAAGAGAGACTTCTTGAATGAAGTTGGACCAATATCAGTACAATAATAGCAAAAATATGAAAAAAAAAAAAAAAAGTACATATCCCAAAATTTGGTGACACAATGCAAAAACATCTATTAAAATATCCATAAACTGAAAACACACATTCCCCCTTGGGTCGTAAACAAAAACAAGTAGGGATAGATGAGGTCTAGATTAGCCCTGAACTCTAAAGCTAATCAGTAGCTCAAAATCTAAATTTCCGCACAAATCAACTTGTACGCGTGGTGCTCGAATTAGGATCTACACTAAAAGACAGAATAGAGAATAGTACGCTTCATTTGTACTCAATAGGTATTCTAAGTCGACTAAGCTAAGTAGAAATTAATATGAGTAAAGAAAACTATGAGCATACCATCTTTAAACAGAAAAGTTCCGAACGGTAGCTCACACTATCTCCACTAATAGTTCTATATAAATAATAGAAAAAAAGTGCGTACAAATACATGCGAAAAGTACACAAAATAAGATACAAGTCAAGAAGATTAAAAAAATCATGAAAGATGTGTATGCAATACAATGAGGATGAGATGAATGGTGAAAGTAATCGGATTAGTTATCTTATACGCCTATCGAGCTTACAACTTCTAGGTAGGTCCCAGGGGGGAGGGGTAGGATGGGGTCGCAACTAATATACTATAATTCATATTTCAACCTTAACCAAACTCTTTAGCTCGTGTTCACGAAGAGGATTTTCATAAAATGATCTCATTTTCTTTTAAAAATAATGTTCCTTGATAGTACTAGTATCTCATGAATGTATATGTATGGAATGAGGATATAATGCTCATAATCAACTCTATGTGAAGATATCTGATTCATCCAACATGTATATATGTCCACAATTTATGATTATCAACTCTAATTAGGCAATATCAGAATAAATATCCATGTAAGATATTTTTTAGATCATATCAACCCTAACTCAAGCATTTCTATCATGATAAAGGAAATAATTACTCAAAAGGGCCTAAAATAATAATTCAAGCCCCCGCACGAGCATTATATCTAGACTAAAGGCATTTAAATTCACAGATAAGGCTAATGATGTCAAATAAATTTTTCACACGGGCAATACACAATGTTGATATCTCAAGTCAACAACAATAGAATATAAGTTTCCACATGGGCACACAATAATAATAATAATCTCGACATATAAACTACAGTCTTTTTCCCAACTCATAAAAATCAACTACCCGGCTCAATATGAAGTAATTAAGTCATAACCTACCTTCAAACATGAAATTCTGTCCTAAAGTGCTTCAATACGAAGCTCTTTCCTTACGAATGGTCTCGAAAATAACTACAACATTCAAATATAATATCTAGACATATAAAGAAAGCTAAAGATACCCATATTACTCATATTCAAGCCGGGTCCAAAACGGCTTCGAGAAACGAGTTTTAAAATGAAAAAGATAAAATTAAAGTTTTATTTTGAAAACACATTCTCAATGATTATAGGAGTCTAAGGTTAAAAACTCATGAAAAAAATGAGGTTCAAATCGAAGAAAAATAATTTTTTAAGTTTTACTGGTAAAAATCCCAAAATCTCATTTCAAAAATCATGATTAACAGGTGTTTTCAAAGATGAAATCAATGAAAAATAATGGTGATATGAGTTTAGAGGTTACCCACACAAAACATAATGAAGAAATCCTCAAAAATTACCTTTTTAAAGTTTGGGGAAACAAAAATAGTGAAAAGACGAGAAAAGAGGGTTATATGCAGTGGTAGTTGCTTTAGCGGCCCAATGACCGCTAAAGAGATCACCAATAAAATGATAGGATAAAAATAAAGCAGTCACCGCTAAAGCAACTTGTTAGCACTTAAGTTGTTTTTCCTTTAGCAACCAATTGGACACTTAACCAGCTGCACCAGCTGATGCCTTGTACCAGCCAATTTGAAAATTGTCAAGTTCTCGATCGGATACTCAAGATTTGTCTGAATCCAACAAAAATTAACCATATATGCTATCATAATATTTTTAATGTTTTGGACTCAGTGACGACGTTAAATTTTCATAAAATAAATTATTTTTAATAAATTAACTCTCGGGACGCCTTTTTTACTATTTTACAAATGAATGGTCAAAATGCAAAATAAAGGTTTTGAATCCAAACCAACTCCAATTCTAATCCAAATTCAACATTTCGGGTCTAATGAGACTGTCTAAATTGTCATCTGACATTCATAATAACAAATATCAACAGAAGTCAGCTACATGACTTTTAAATCCTCTAAGAACCACAAACTCACCAAAATCATTTTCGATCGCATTGAAGATCTTGTCAACCATCTCCACACTCCCAAATTAATATGTAGTAACTACAAAAAGTCAAAATAGTTAAAACACATCTAAAGCACAATTTCACAGTTCGTGTCATTATAATTTGTAGTACCAATTCATCTCTAAATGCTAAATCGCACATATTAAAACATAAAAATAGTAACACAACGCTATAAAAATAATAAAATATGGATTGACATGTAATTATTAGATTAGCCTGAAATAAAATTCTTAACTCAAAAAATAAACTTTAAAAAATTCTAAAATAGTTAAGACCGAATTGTAACACATATAAGAAATCAATATCAAGTGTTTCCAGATGTTTTTTCAAAGAATCATCAAGAAATGAAATTCTTATGTCAAAAAATAACATAGAAACCTTGAAAAAGGTTGACCCTGAACTATATCACACAAAATACTATAAATCTTACAAGAATGGAACAAAAATACACATAATCAGAAAAGGACAATAAAAAAAATAACATCTTATAACATTTTAAAAAAAGTAAGATAGATGATACTAGGTTTGATGATGTTCACTTGTCCGTAATTCACTCCTTCCACATCGACCAACAAGTGATATTTTTTTAATGAATTAATTAATTATTCAATTTTGTGGATCAGAATCAGATTAAAAACGAACCCGACTATAATGGCAATATAATGTGAAATTGTATATCCGAGAAAAATCCTCAAATTAAAAATATATTTATCAAGTACATTTATGGTAACAATAAAAATAACTGGACACAAAACTGAATGAGAATAATTGGATATTAAAACTAACCAAAAAATAAAAAGTAGAGAAATATATTTAGCCCTTTTACCTATTTTAAATAATAAAATTAAGATTATTACACATAACATTAATTTATTAGCTGGAATTATTCTCAACAAAAAGTAAAAATCAATAAGCAACTTATCTTTCATACTCAGTTGTGTTAAGGGTATTCAAGATCAAATATTTTGTTATTTATAATGATATATAATTATTAATGCAGCATAACTTTTCAGCTAAGGATATCTAGAAAATGTTATGCCATTACCTATATTAACAATTATAACAAATTTAATATAATTTCAAAAGATATATCAAGAATATTAAATGTCTACATGATGTTAGTTCTAATAATGTCAAAGTTCTAATCAATTCGATACTAGAAAGAATTTATCTCCTAATTACGAAAAGTTCATATTGTTATTTGCATGAGATATGCAATGATTGCAGCAGTCTCCCAAGGAATCCTTGATCCAGAAGCACATGACCATGAGAATATCATATCAATAAATATTTTAGGTTGAATAGGCATTGTTAATTGCTTTCAATTAAGCCTCGTTGATGAGTAGCCTCATTCAAGCAATGTAAGTCTAATACACAGTGTAAGGAATTTTACTCTAGTACTATACAACTACTAAAACCACTAAGTAAAATATATTATACTCTACAAGTTGCAACAGAAGTACTTTCATGCTTGTTATATTCTAGGAATTTGCTATTGAACATATACCAGCATAGTTAGTATAGCAAAACAAACAGAATCACAGAAAAATAGTAATCATAATAACATTGATTGAAGAAATTTAGTTTGTAAAATAAAAGGAATATAAAAAGACTACGATATTAAAGTTAATCCCTTTTCAGGAATAACAATTGAACTTGTTCTATACAGCAAAAAAAAGATTAAACAACAAAGATATTAAAGCTAATCCATTTTCCTGAGTAATAGTCATTGTCACAACAATGGTACAAAATGTAAATCTAAATGCTTAAAGGATTTTCTACGTCAAATCCACTAGCATGGATGACAAATTCAGTTGGGGTTACAAAAGCACCATGACAAACACAAACTATCTTCAACTGTTATCCCGTCTTATATCCATATAAAAATTCTTCAATCCTCTTTCTGTTTGGTATTCCACCTCTTGTGGAAACAAAAGTCAATCTGAGCATGAGGTTCCTAAGAATCTCTATAATTTCTTCACCACTTTTCCCTGAAAAGATTGATCTTCGTTCTAGTGACCGACCATTGACTAGAGTTCTTACATCAGTGCTACCAGTTGGCCTTGCACTGAAAAGAAGTGCAAGGTATATATTGTTGGATAAATATAAGTATAAACAATTAAAAATAGACTGTAATGATTCGGTATTTAAGGTAGATTCTATTTTATATACGAAATTTTGGGTAGAGAAAGGTAATATTTTAATAGGTAATTTAACACTTCAAGTCGAGCAACAAATGAAATTGGCATTACATACTGGTTGAGATCCAATATGATACGAATCAAAATCACACCTTCAAGATAGTACTTGTTCATGTTCTGTTAGGCTTCAGCCGCTATTCTTTCAAGACCAAAATCACACCTTAATTAAGTAATAATAATTTTCTTTTTAATTCTTAAATAAACTATCAAGTATTAGATTATATTCACTAATAAATGTAATCAAAATGTGAACATTTACAATTCTTTTTAACTAATGTGGAATTGAAAGATTTATACAAAGAGATTACCATGATGAATACTAAGTGTATTGTTTGAGAAAGCTATTGGCTACCTATTCAAATTGCAATTTTACCATTTCATACCAATTAAAGTAGAATAACATATATTCAATATCTTGAGATTTGATAACTTTGATTCTTTTCTATTTTCTAATTTTCCAGATTTCAGAAAGATTAGACCAAACATCGGTATATTATGGTACTAGTATAAAGAACACTTTAAAGTAGCTAGACGATACCTGTACCTAGGGACATGTTTACTACATCAAAATAGTAAAAGAGCGATTTTACTTGTCAACTAGGCATTAGGTTGAAAACATGTTTCGTGGAATTGAAAGAATTTTCTATTCAATGTTGATGATTTTACATAAACAATTAGAGGGAAAATAGTAATTAGTACATACTTTCGATGCAAATTCAACTTGTCTTGTTATTTCTGAAGATTTTTCAAAAAAAAGAGTTTTAAAAAATTGCAACACTTGAAAGGTCTCTTAAAAAAATAAAAATCATCAATGAAATTAACTAAAATTAAACAATTAAATTTATAAAATAGTGGTAGATAAAAAAAAAAATTAATTTTTGATACCTTGAACAAGTTGTTGTCTTTGAAACTCAGTAACTCCTGAAGAATCACCATCTAGTAATCCTCCTACAGATGACAAACATATTCTACAAGCTCCACAATGACTGTAACAATGTACATTCTTATCATCAGTTGGTTACTTAACAACATTAATCTTCTTCATTCTATCCCATTTATTATTATCATCCGTATCCATATACTTTTGGGAAGTAGCTCCACCCTGACTATAATATATATTAACATCATCAGGTTCCTTAACTACTTCAATCTTCTTCATCTTCTGCCATTTATTAATATCATCCACATCCACATACTTTAGGGATTGAATTTCTTCCTTTTTCCTACAATGCTCTTCAGCTTTCATAGGCAAAGACGATGTCTTAATAATCGGAAATTAAATTTCCTTCCTTTTTCTACATTCCTCTTCAGCTTTCATAGGCAAAGAAGAAGATGTCTTAACAATGAAAAATTGAATTTTAATTATTTTTCTGTCACTAGGATGAACAAAATGAGTTACTGAAGAAAAAGGAGAAGAAGAAGAAGAAGAAGAAGAAGGGTTCGGTATTTTTGCTATTTTTGAATCAACTCCAAATCTACCATTCAACGAAAGCCCTAAACATAGGTCTAAATCATCTTTCACTGCCTCACAATTTTCATGAAATTTATAGTAATTTTTTTTTTGACTTGTCCCCTCATAAGGGTCTTTCAAAATAAACCATTTGCCTCTATTTTCTTCAGCTTTCACCATATCAAAAATAGACTTAAAATAAAAAAAAAAGTAGCTGAATTTCAAAAAAAAATTCTTGAATCAAGAAATTATATTTCTAAAAAAAAGACAATGGAAGAACTCCACTTCAAAAATATTTTCATAGAGATTTAAGAAAAAATGAATGCAAAAGAATGATTAATGGGAGACGATTATAAAGAAAAAACTACAGAGGTGGGGAAGTAGGAAACCGTGAAGAGGTACTTAATACTATGGATTTAATGAAATGAAAAAAAGTCCCAAAAAAAGTGAAACATAATATATGAGAAAGTGGAATGTGGTACGGATATTAAGTGCAAAAGACCTATGTGGTCTATGTTGTACTTTGAAAATTGATACCAAAAAACATACGTTACCCAAAATATTTAGAAGTTACCGACCAAAAGGGTCACACGCCAGTTATTTCTTGAAAAAGCGACTGATCCTACCACATAAGTCCTACCTCGTACCATTGTATTCCATACTACTCTCCTAGTAGTACATGACTACTCTATTTCATACCAACACCTTTTAATTTTTAATTTAAAAATTAAATTTGTTTCCACTTTTGAAAAAGGAAAAAATCAAACACTATCTTTTTCTATTTTTAAGAGTATTACTTAATTTTACCCTCCATTATATTATTTGATTATTTTAACTTTCATTCTTATTAGATTTAACAAATATACTTTTGGTTAATAATTTTCTACAATTGATCACAGTGATTTGCGGTTAATGATTTAGAGTTAACTAATTTTAGGGTTCGTAAGTTATTTTATTTAGTTAGAATTTTAATTACTCTCTAAAATTTAAAATATGTGTTAAAACACTTGATAAGTTATTTTTTTCATGAGTAAAGAATTGGTGTTAATTAATTTAGAACTTTCTAACTTAATTTTTTGAGTTATGATTTCGATTTCTTTCTAAAATCTATTAAATATGTGTTACATTATATGTGTTATAGTAAAATTTTCATACAGAAACTAATATTCATGACAAGAAAATATGAATTAGTAGCTTGTTGAAAAGTTTATGGAATCTGATCCTCGAGTTCTTTCTATTTCTTGTTAGAATTCTAGTATCTTTTCTGATTTATGAAGACCTCTATTTAAGCTTGTAGGATGGATGAGTTGTGACGAGGAAAAACTTCTTTCATCAAATAAAACTTAAGTGACAAGGTGATATTTGATTTGTCGAAACATGTCACTTGTACACATGACACAGTTTCACTGTCTTCTGATCTGACTAAGCATGTTATGTCATTTTGATATGTAGCATTATTCTATTGGCTTGCTTGACTTACCATGTCTTTTCATTTGACACGTGGAACCAAACTAAGGTTTTTGAATATGATAACATTTTGGACTTACCAATTTGACTCATCTGTAGCTCAAATCAATGAATTAGTCCAACAAAAGTGGACTATTAATTACACAGATATTTATTAAACTTAAATAATCTATTCATTTATTATTATTCCATAATATTTATTTGAATTAATATATTATAAAATTTGATATAATTCAAATTTTGTATGTATATAAATCTAATAAAATTTCATTATGTAGCATATGTTATTAGTTGTACATTATGTTTAGTTGATACATTTATGGTTGTATGTGCCGCTAATTTGACTATTGTATTATAATTTTTTATTTCTAATAAATTTATGAATGGAGATTTAATATTAAAATTCTATATAAGTGATTTAGGGTATGGATTGATTGCTCTGTGTCATTGTAAGACTTTAGTAAAAAATGGCACATATAGATACTTCACATGTAATTCTCCTCTTTCGAATCTCAATTTTAGTCAATATGTCACAGATTGTATCTTTGTTTACTCCCCCAAAATACATTTGACTTTTATTCAAATTTTTCTAAAGTCCTGAAGCTTTAGAGAATTCAGTAAACTTAGCATTGAGTGATTGAATAGACTTGATGTCAATACTGAAGAACATGAACAGATCATTTGCAAAGCAACGGCGAACTATAATTTTCTTTTGACATAGATGATAATTAAAATCATGTTCATTTCTGAAAGTGTTGAAAAACCTATTTAGGTATTTATAATGACCTGAATTTGTGAAATTCTATTTTTATGTGTTTTGAACATTTTTCCCTTTCACGTAGTTGTTACATGTTGATTTAGGGGATTGGAGATGTTAGTCAAATTATAGTAAACTTACAATTGAAAATATAGAAAATACAAATGAAGAAAATAAAAACTATCTTCTTATTGGATTAAGCACGGATATTTCTCTCTCTTTAAGAAGATTCAACCCACTGCAGTAAATATTTTCATCGATCCAACAGTAATCTTCTTGACTAGTCTCCTCCAGGATACAACAGTCTTCTCACAAAGTACAACTCAACAAACTTTTGACAAGAGTTGAGTTCAAAGCTCCACAAAAAAAACAACTCCGTTCAACTAATATATTCTTTTTTTACTAACTTTTGTGAACTCTATATTTTCATGTACACAAAAAAAGGCAAGACAAACTCTATTATAGAAGAAGAAGTCTTTTATTTAATGAATAAGAATGAATCAGGGGTAGCAAAAAGGAAAGATCAATGACTCTTAGGTTACAAGAGTTACAAGTCATAAAGGTAGAAAGTGAATGAATAAAGAGTGGTTAGTTTCATGAATCTCAAGGAAAATGGTGTCCAAACTCATCCATCATTAACCAAGAGTCAAATGTTACATAATGTCATCACATGCAGCTAATTACACATTTCTTGTAAAAATGAAACAAAAGGAGTTATGTGCCTCTTAAATGGATATGGGAGTAATTCTCAAAAACTATAACCTCCAAACAGTAAAGTGCTTGTAAAGCACAAACAATTACATTCCATAACTAGGCCACTTTAATCCCTAAAACCAACTCCACCGATGTCAAAAAAAAATTAGGCAATAATGTGGACACTAATATAGTATACAAAATTTTAAAATGCTCACTAATGACTAGCAATCCCCCACTCATTTTATTATTAATAAGAGAGTCCACTAGTTGAAGAAAAACTACCTTGCACAATGAAGGTGTGCTCTACATTGAACCTTCACTTAGTAAAATAATAA
Organism: Capsicum annuum; assembly: GCF_002878395.1. NCBI lineage: Eukaryota > Viridiplantae > Streptophyta > Magnoliopsida > Solanales > Solanaceae > Capsicum > Capsicum annuum. The sequence goes on from NW_025892772.1 coordinate 499,718, forward strand.
TTTTTACTTCAGAATCGTAGTGGCCTCAGACTTGAACTATGATGTCTTAAGGAAAATAAAAACTTATTGGTTACACATTATAGTCAAGGTGCTGATATGAGCTTTATAGTTAGCACATCACGATGTTGTGCTATCTTGGTTTTTAAGAGTATCTTTGAGAATGAGCCTAATTCTCATAGCAAGCGGCCTACGTCCACACTCACATAGGTGAAATCTGTCGAAAGTGCTCCTATAATTTTTAGCACCCCACTCATATTATCTATAGATTTTTATTAAGAGTTTTTATAATCAACCTCATAAATCATTACAGAAAAATATACTCACATCATAGGGAAGGATAAAATAAAATAGTATATTTTTCACAAGAAGTCATCATGTGATTCATTTTTTCCATTGAACTTGATTATAGGATCTCTATTCCCCATGTTAGGTTCCTCACATATGACTCAAGAATTTATCAACTTTAATTCCATCCCCCCTGATGTGCTCCAGACCTTTTCTCTTGCTAAGGCCTTAGTCAATGGATCTGCAAGATTGTCACAAAATTTAAAAAAATAACTATTAATGATAACATTGGTCAAATATGATCTCACATTACTGTGTTTTCTTCTTATTGGACTAGATTTACCATTGTAATAATGGTCTTAAGTTCTACCTATTACAGTGGTGCTATCACAATGAATTAGAATTGGAGGAATTAGTTTTTCAAAATAAGGTATTTGAAATAACAAATCTCTCAACCAATTTACTTCCTCACTAGCTGAAGCTAAAGCAATTAGTTCAGTTTCCATGGTAGAGTTAGCAATAATAATTTGCTTTTTAGATTTTTAACAAATAGCAGCACCACCCAAAGTAAAAATATGACCTGTAGTAAATAATGAATCACCTGATAAAGTATTCCAATCCGCATTACAAAATTCTTCAAGTACAACATGATATTTATTTATAGAACAAACCACAAGTTTTCATTCCAATTAAATATCTCATCACTCTTGTTATAGCATGCCAATGTTCGCTTGCTAGTAAACTAGAAAAGTACTCCTACTATATATGCAATATCAATCTTAGTGCAATCAGTCACATATCTCAAAATTTCAATTATGTTAGCGTATTTTTTCTGTTTTATCACATCATGTTCACTTTCAACAGGAGACAAGTGAACACCAGAATCAAATAAAGTTACAACATTTTGCAGTTAAGAAAATTATATTTTTTCAAAATTTTCTCAACATAATGTGACTGGTCAAGGAAAATTCCATCACATGTTCGAGTAATTTTTATTCTAGAATAAAATTTGCCTCACGAAGGCTCACAGAGAATGATAATTTTCTTGGTATGGTTATGCAGAGATTAATATAATTTCTTAAAAGTATTTTAAGGCTTATAATATGATCAGCTATTATGTTTTCGGAGGATAGTCTAGCAGCGAGTTCGGTATGAGTTCGAGGTCACATGCCCTAAAACTACGCGCCACTGTAGGTTTGCCTTTGGGTTAAGAGAATGGATCCATAAGTTACGTTTCGTCTTACATCCCAGCAAGGTGTAGGATGACTATTATCAATGTGGGAAAGACATTGGACTCCATGTTGCTCATGTGGTTTATGTGGGTTAAGAGAAACTCCCCTAATTTAGAAAGGCCCGATATTTGATCAAGCTACTTATTATTTATGATGATTGTACGAAAGGATTTTTCTTCAATATTTTAATTAATTGTTTTCTTGATTATTTCATGAGATTCACTATTTAAGTTTTTATATTCCTTTTTTTAATTTATTCATCACACTGCTTTAGTCCCGGCAAATTAGCAAAGGAAGAATCGATAAGTCTTTTATTTCAAATCTCCATAGATATGTCATATGTTATGTTTTAAATTTTAAGGTTGTGTCAGTTTCAGTTTTCTTTCCGCTTTTATTTATAAATACATTCAAAGTATTGACTCTGTTTTTATGCTATATCATTTTATGATGTGGATTTCGGCATACAGGTTCAAGACCACAGTCAGACCTTTCATTATACCTTCCCGTATTAGATTGTTGTGAGTCTTATTTGTATCCATAGGACTTGATAATTTTTTTTTAATTTTACAGCTTATTAGATAATTTTAATTTTAATTGTTTGTTTTAATAAAAATAGGTCTGGGCCATGTCCTAGCAACTCTTTCAATTCATGAGTTATAGAGGCTTCATGAGACATTAAGTAGTTAAATGTTTTGTTTTATTTCAAATTTCATATGCCATATTTCAAGTTAAATTTTTGTTCTTATTTTTAGAGATTTATCATATGACTAGATTTCCAGCTTCCACATAAACTCAAAATGGAGTGTATGAACAGTTTACCAGGCCAAGGGCTAACTTGGAATCACACGTGGTTTCAAGTTCCATGTCACATCTAGGGTGTCGGCTCCAGTCATGACAAACTTGGTATCAGAGACAATGGTTCATATCTTCTAGGGTGTCTATGAAGTTGTGTCTATTAGAATCCTAATTACGGGTGTGAAGCGCGCCACACTTATAATCAGGAAGTGCAGGGCATTTTAGGAAAGTTCTACTCTTTTTCATGTTCTAGTTCATGCAATGTGGTTATCCTGAGAGAAATCTTCCAACCCTCTTCCATATTTCAGATCAGGCCTCCAAAGTGAACTTCAAGACAGCGAGCCACAATAACTTCTAACATCCCAACTAGGGCTAATGCCACATTTTTACCTCCTACTAATATGATGCAGACCTATAGAAGAGTCTGCACTTCAGGCTCGACTACACTTACTGGGGTCCCACCTGGCCCATCCAGTATTCCAAGAGCTCCCAGGACTGACTTTACTCATACTCGATCCCCTCAGGGTGAAGTTCCTAATGTTGAGTTCAAACATACCATTCAGATGTTTACTCAGATTGTGTTATCTCAATCTCGTCGGTTAGATAGTGTTGGTTCTACTAATGATTTTGCAGACACTCCTAGAGTTGGTCTATTCATACAATTGAACCCTCCAATTAACGATGGGTCCAAAGTTGAGGAGGACTCCTAGGATTTTGTTGATGAAATGGAGAAGATTTTTAGGGTTATACATGTAAGTGACACCGAGGGATTTGAGTTTACATCTTATAAGCTAAAAGGTATGGCTTATCAGGAGTATGATGAGTGGGAGGGCATTATGGATGAGGATATTGAATTTGCAGTTTGGGAAGATTTTTCTATGGTTTTTCTTGACCACCTTTTTCCTTAGGAGTTGAGGGAGGCTAAGGCTACGAAATTTATGAATTTGAAGCAAGGAACTATTAGTGTTAAGAAGTATGCTTTGAAGTTTTCTCACTTGTCTCACTATACTCCAGAGTTGGTGTCTCATATGAGATAAATAACGAGGATATCTATGTCTGGGGTGTCTGATGATATGAAATTAGAGTGCAAAATGACAATATTGAACAATGACATAGATATTTCTAGGTTAGTGGTGTATGTTCAGCAGGTAGAGGAGGAAAAGAAAAAGATAGCAGAGATTATGGATCATCAATGCCAAAAGGCAAAATCAACGGATCATAAGGTAAACCATAATAAAAATGGTAATAGGTCTTTCTCCCATAAGAGATCGTCTTAACTAGCCTCATCTTTGACTAGTGTAATTTTGTCCAATTCTCATTCCTATGGTAATATTTCTTAGAGACTCTCTAAGTACCCTCCTTGTGCTAAGTATGGTAGGTCTCATTCGAGAGAATGTAAAGTGCGTATAGATGGATGTTTAAGATACGGCCAGTTAAATCACTTTCGAAAGAATTGCCCGTCATTAAAACAAGGCTATCGGAGTAGAGCCTCAATTCCAGTATCATTCGCTACAGTTGGCTAGGTTACCTAGAAGGGAACTACTTCAGTAATTAGTGGTGGTCAAACCGATTGTATTCCTTGACTAGCTAGCAGAATTTAGAAAACTTTCCCAATGTTGCGACTAGTATGTTTTTTAACTTTCTCCATCTGTAGAAAATTACTGTCTCCCAAACCCCTATTTCTTGGCATGAGGTTTCTTAGCTTAGAACCTATGTGAGTGAGTAGTATGAGGGTGATAATATTGATGTTGAAGGTTTGATTTATGTATGTTTTATGTAAAGTTGTTCTACAGATTTTAGTAAGGGACACCTTTGATGAAATGTTGTGAAAGCATTGTTTTTTTCTTAGGGGTTATCTGGGGAGTCATACTCAGTGCATGAGGTACCATTACCTTATCCTTTTAAGGTTTTGGACTCTTCCTATCCACTGACTTTCGAGAACAAAAATTCTTTTAGTAGTGGATATTATAATGACCCTCCTGGTTCTTTTCTCAAGTTTGATGTATTTTTGATAGTTCGAGCCTTTATACAATAGCTGTAAGTCATTTATGACTTCCGAGAAATATCGGTTCGATTATCGGATAGTTCATTTGGATATTAGGCTTATTTTCTTTTCTTAGAGCTTTTACAGTTTAGGAATTTTTATTGGATCAAAACTCCTGGTAAATAGTGCCATCAGCTCCAGAATGTTGATTTTACGCTGGGGTTTCCCTTGGTTTGAGTCTCAAGGCATTCGAACATATTTTGGGCTATTGGTGGATTTAATGAAAAATAAAATAAGGTATGGGATCCTAATTTAATAAAAACAATCCCGGATAAAAGTTTCAATGAATTTGTTTAGTCTGAAATGTCAAATTTGGTATGGTAGCTTAGTTCATTTGCATACATGAGGTTTTGAATGAATCCTGAACCCTTGGTCACAGTTAAGTTGAAGTTCAAGAAAATGTTAGTATTCAACATCTGGTGAAAGACATCCTTCTTCTTCGTGTTCGGAAGGAGTTGACTGCATTTGGAAAGGGTTAAGTCGTTAACCTTCACAATTGAAAGCCTCCCATCGCATTTGCAATGAAGGGTGGACCTGAGCCAGTCTAAGATAGGTGTGTAGCTCTCTGTTGGTCTCATAATATACACTAGTATTTATGTGTACTTTATCCCTATTTTCATTACATATTATTTGGCTGATTGTAACTGATTAAACCCTGATAACTTACCTATTTTTATTTATTGTGGATTGAATAGTGTTGACTCACCTAGATTAACATTCCAATCATGTATATGATAAATCTTTAAACTATTCTGTTGGGTTACCTGAATAGGTTAAATTAGTGTATTTATGGGAATTCGATCCAATTGGGGAAGCCTTAGGTTATTGGGGTGGTTGTTCCGCCATTGGTTTTGATTAGGGTCGATTATCAATGATGCTTGCTTTGTACATATGATTTTTGTCATGACCCAAGCTAAGACCCTGGCCGCGAAGGGAATCCCAAACCACAAAAGCCCGAGAGACCCCTTAGCATACTACGATAAAAAAAAATCCATACTTATATCAAAGTGCGAAAGATATAAAGAAATTCTAGATAAACTCATAATCAAACTGTGTCAACAAGTTGTGTCAACACAATACTCAAATCTTATCTACGTCTACGAAGCCTCTATTGACTACTAATTGTCTAGGTTAGGACAAGGCCCCGTGTTGGACCATAACTAAAGAAGTCAACATATGAATAATTTCCTTCTGAAAGATGGATTGCTCACTAACTCTGTCGTATCCAAAAGTTCTACTGGTAAAATGGACCGTGGAACTATACCTCATATCCTGTAAGATGGGGGGGTCAATAATTGTAGAGTACTGGTATGTAAAATGATAAAAAAAATAACGTATATTTCATGTAAAATAACGAAGAGCATTGTAAAAAAACAATTTATCATAATACAGATAAAAACACATGGGCATAATATGAAAAGGCTCAATTCATGCTTGTAAAACATTGAATCAACTGTTTGCTTTAGTTTTGAGCTAGATGGTACACCCTACAAGTCTAAAATCCCACGGACTATATGGAATCCGCCCTTGATTTGACGGCCAAGCCCCTAATACGAGTTTACCACAAGGAGTGGAGTACGTAATAAGACGAAGCATTTATCCTTACTGACATACTAGGTCATGAAATAATATGCCTCCTCACTGACACACCAGATTACGAGAGAGTATGCCTCCTTACTGACATACCATTTCATAAAACCCGCTTCAGCAAAATACGATTTTGGCTAAGAGTTATTTGAACTTGTTCTTTATTCGGGTAACCATCTAACTCTCTTTAAGCCCAATTTCAATCCTTTAAAATCATACTCCATGCTTATAAAAAGTTTATTTATTATTCTGTTAATGGAATATCATAACATGTATCATCATACCCAGACTTACAAGTCATTCATATCATATTGTATCCATAGTCGTTCTTATTCAAAAGAATTTTAATGACCATCTAATAATTTTAAAAATCACATGAGAGAGTTTTTATATTAAATATCTTACGAAACTTATGCAAATCACCCTCTCTTTATAGCTTTAACATATGGTGACCAATTCTTACATAAAACACATGCAATTCTTCATTAGGAAACAGGAGCCTTTAGAATAAGAAATTTCCTCTTTGAAAACATGAAAAGTAACAAAGCATAATTGATAATGAGGCATTTATGACTTAAGAAATATAATCATTCATAAAGTAGCCCCAACTCTAGTCATACATAAGTCTCATGATCGAAAAACGGGGCTTATAGTTCATGCTTTCAAACCCTTTTTGCAGTTCATAATATATTAAGATCATAAATTTCATCATGCTCTTAAATCCACTTCAAAATTCATAGCGATAGTAAGAATGTAAACTCAAGCCTTTAAATCATCCATTTGAACAACCAATAACATGTTAATACAAATAAATTTCATCATACAAGGGGGATTTCATAAATCATGCTCTTAAATCACTTTTTAAAACTCATAATATATGGACACATGGCTATAACTCAAGTTCATGGAAAAAACCCCTAGTAATTTCATAATTTCATCAAACATGGGTTCATGAAGCATGCTCTTCAAATGATTTCCAAAAACCCTTTTTACATATACATAATTATATAACTTTAAAACTTATTAAAAACATTAAACATACACCCATGAGATTTAGGATAGTCCCACTTTTAAACCTAGATAGTTTCTCCTCTCTTGCCTAAGGAATTTTATTTAGGGATTTTACAGTGGTGAAATAATGTGTCTAAGACCTTATATTTTTTCAAAAAGGATTATGGATGGTAAAAGACCCCTTTGTCCTTAAATTAACTCAAAAAGGAATACTTTTTTAAGCTTGAGAAAAGCTTTGCGGCACAAGGCCCAAGCAAACAACTGGTTTTGTGGCGCAAGGCCATAGAAAACCCATTATAGTGGCTTTTCACGATCCATCCGCGGCGCAGGCCAAATGCGGACCGAGGACAGCGTCTTACAAAAACACTCATAACTTTTTACTCTGAATTTGGATTGACAAACGGTCAGTTGCATTGGAAAGAGGAATCAAAGAACTATAACTTTATATATAATAGGTTACATAAATCCTCATATTCTAATATTAATGGTTTCTGGAATTTGATCCAAGAAAAATTGTATACCTAAGTTCAATGGATAGGAAAATGATCAACTTAACTTTGAGCTAGGAAATTTTTATGATGTATACTCATCTTCAAAGATGTTCTCACATTAAAGCATTCTTATTCACACTTTTTTCTAACTAGAAACTTTTGGATTTGAGTCTATATACATCAAAAAGATGGTTAAAATTTAGCCCGAAAAAACGTGGGATATTATCTCCCCCTTGGAATCATTCATCCTCGATTAATGGTGTAACATCTCGAATCTGACACCCAAAATGCCACATGGTGCTCATGAACCCGAAGGACCACAAACTAACCCATGACTGATATTTGTACTTGAGCACTGCATAACATACTGTATAAATGTAAAAATAAAGGCTGAAAGGCCATAAGGTTCAAAACTGATAAAACATATCATCTGAAAGTACGATATATCAATACCGAAACAAATTGAAACAAAACTGTCTGAACATACTATGGTCTGAAAAGCCTCTAAAACTGAACTGTCTGAATAAGGAGTTGATGGGATATGTCCCCAACTAACTCCAACTACTGAAATAAACTAAGTAATAAAGAAATTAACTAATGATCATGTCCTTGAAGGATGAGGACTCACTGTTGACTCTGACTACTAAGAATGGAATGTTACTAATGCTCTAGAGCTCGTGCTTCTGACCCTATGGTATAAAACACCATAGCGTAAATACGTCAATACGATTGAATATACTGGTATACAAGTGAGGTAGGCTGAATGCAAAGAGTTTAAATACATGAACAATGTTAACTGACTGTATAACATAAATTTGAGAATACATGTATAAATGAGTGATTGTAACTGAATTTGTGATGGTACTAACTACTGAGTCTGTATAGTGATAACATGAGTTACTGATAACTGATATAACTGATATTGAGCGACTGTGTCTGATAGTCTAGGTTCTGATGGAACTAGATGAGTTCCGTACTGTACTGAATTGATTGTAGCTGACAGTCCTGAATTCTGTAGAACTATCTGAGTTCTATTACTGAGACTAAGACTGTAACTGTTGGAAGTAGTCATCTAACCGACATGCCCCAAATAATGCATTATAGCTGAGTTAGGGTCCAATTTGTAACCCCAATTAGAAGTGTATCAATATCGCCCACCGGTAAACACAGGCTGTAGGTGACCCTCATCTGGCAGTGTCCCTAAAAGAGAATGGTGGGACCCTCATCTGATAGCATTTATCCACCTCATCAACCCTCTTCTGTCAGTGTTGATGTCTCTACCTATGTTGGCTACATAGTTCTAGATTGCAAGGATTGCTTCTAAGGATCACACCCTCAATAATTAGTTTATGTCCTTATACTTGGGTTCACTCGGTGCTAAATCCTACTCACATCTGAATAGACACTGAACATGATTAACTAAACTGAACTGGACTGAGTTCATTGAGATTTGTTGACTGATAAAATACTACTAAGATTACTGAGATTATTGATTTTACTGAGTTTTCCTGAAACACATGACTGACTGAATTCTACTGAACATGGCTTGACTGAGGATATTGTGAAATCATGACACTAGATCTAGGCATACAACAAAATTATCAGGTACAAGTTCACTCAGGACTCGATAGAAGGAAACTAACAAGGCATGACATTCTTGAATACATGACCAACATCAACAATCCATAATACAATAAGTTAGGAATTTCATGAAGTACATGGTTATCATAATATTGTACATGAATGGGAAAGAATATAAACATGTCATAATTTCATCAACTAGTCTCATGAGCATTTTATAAAACATTTATAATGCACAACAATATCATAGAAGTCATTGTGATCATAAGGGTAAAGCATGCACTTATCATTTGGGTCACAATTGAGCTATGATACATAATTTCTAGTCCCTTAGGCATTTTATCAAATACTTTGCATGCACAACTTAAGGCATAGGCAAAATCATCAAATTATCACTTCAAAACTCTATGAATAGACTAAACTTATAGATTTCAAGCCACACATTAACATAGTTTCATGAACAACAAATAAAGATTCTAGCTTGGAAATCACATCATCATAATCTAATGAATATAATCAACCCACAACAAAATATTCATAATACATGAATTAAAACTTGATTCTTGAACTTCATGGATGGAAGGAATCCATTAATGAACACTATGCATACCTTAGTTCTTGATTCTATGAAGTTTGATGGTGGAATTTCCTTAAATTTGAATCTTTAATTGGAAACCTTATACTTGTTCTTGAGGAAAAATGAGAGAAACTAGCATATTTTTGGTGAAAATGGCTTAATTAAATGTTATTGGGTTTATATAGGGGTGGTAAATTGACCATTTTGCCCTTAAAAATACGGATATTTAATGACTGAAATCGGGCATCGATGTGATACCCAACGCATCGCGCCATGATCTCACCAAGCCTTAGTAGTTTCACTGGCAGTCCCTGCAATAATGTTAACCAAAGCGATGGGCGACGTGGTGTGCCAAGATTTCATTGGTTCACTATTTTGGGACACCAAACATGGTCTAATCGTCGTCCAAAAAATCCGAAACTTGCCTGGAACATCTATTGACCTCTCTGATCATGAATTTAAAAACATACGGACCATTAAAGGACATTAAGGTGGCAAAATAAGATTGCCAACTTTTGAAGGCCCAAAATAAGCTAAGTCTAGGAACTTAGCTAGAGTTTTCTAAGTCTGGGACCCCTTGACAAGCTTAAAGGACTAAATTAATCTTAGAAATTTTATGGGGCCTTACAATATCTCCCCTTAGAAATATTCGTCCTCAAATGAAACTGACTGAGAAGGGGGAAATGATAACTTAAGAACATATGGGACATGAATAACTATAACATGATTACATGACTAACATGATTGATAAAATAAATGTATCATACTAAATATGCATATCTGATGCACGCACAACTGATTCATGAATGCATGTATGAGATTTTTGATAAGCTGAATTTCCCATAATGAGGATGCATATCTGATGCATGAATACGTGACTGACGTAACTCCTTAACATATGACTATATATGCAATGGTAATTTAATACCGAGTTTATAATGAGAATCTGATCATGAAAATGAATGCCAAGTTGTAACTAATATTTGGACATAAAACATGAATAAGCTTTAAGAAAAGCTGTTACCTTAGGCTGAGTCTGAATTAGCGGAGAAGGGGTGAGGATACTTGGTCTGTATGTCTGATTCTTCTTCCAAATTAGCTCCCTCAATGGACTGATTCCACCAAAAAACTTTGACTAGAGGAACTTCCTTGTTCCTCAGTCTGCGAGTCTGGTAGTCGAGGATTTCGACTGGAATATTTTTGAAGAGAGATTGTTCTGAATGCCTATGCCCTCTATAGGGACTACAACTGCTGGGTCACCTATGTACTTCTTTATCAAGGAGACATGGAACACTGGATGGATTGAGTTTAGATCTAAAGGCAATTTAAGCTCATAAGCTACCTTGCCGAAGCGATTGAGAATTTTAAAGGGACCGATATATCGGGAACTAAGCTTTCCCTTCTTGCCGAATCTCTTCACTCTCTTCATGGGAGAGATTTTTAGTTATACATGATCACCAATCTCAATCTCGAGATCTTTTCTGCGTACATATACGTAAGACTTTTGTCGACTCTGAGAAACCTGAAGTCTTTCTCTGATCAACTGGACTTTTTCTAAGGCATCAAATACTAAGTCAGGCCCTATAACTAAGGCCTCGCTAACTTCAAACAAACTGACTAGAGATCTGTATCTCCTACCGTAGAGAGCTTCGAATGGAGCTATCTGAAAAATGGAATAATAGCTATTATTGTATGCAAACTCAATAAAAGGCAATCCCAACTACCCTTGAAATCAATTACACACGCTCTTAGTATATCTTCCAAGGTCTGAATAGTCCTTTTTTCTTAACCATCTATCTAAGGATGAAAGGTTGTACTAAGATGAACTTGGGTACCAACACCCTTTTGGAATGCTTTCCAGAAATGACAGGTGAACTGGGTACCTCTGTCTGAGATAATAGATAGAGGAACACCGTAAAATATGACCAACTCTCTGATGTAGAGTTTGGCGTAACCCTCGGCTGAATAAGAGGTATGGACTGGAAAAAATGATCTGATTTGGTTATTCTATCTACAATGACCCAAACTGAATCATACTGATGATGAGTACGAGGTAAACCCATCATAAAGTCCATGTTCACTTCTTCCCACTTCTAAGTAGGAATAGTAAACTCTTGCATGGACCCACTAGTCTTCTGATGCTCTATCTTAACCTACTGATATGTAGAGTACTTAGTCAATAACTCTGTGATATCTCTCTTCATACCACTCCACCAATAGATGTCCCACAAGTCATGGGATATCTTAGTTGCCCCTAAATGAATAAAGTAGCACGCACCATGCGCTTCTACAATAATTCATTGCCTCAAGTCATCTACACCTGGCACGCAAAGACGACCCTAACAACGAAACACACCATCTCCCCTTTGGGAGAAAACCTCTACTTTTTTATCTTTGAGTGACTCTTTCAACTTAACAAAATTGGGATCTCTATCCTGATTTTCTTTTACCTCAGAAACTAGGGATGATTCTGAACTACTCTGAACCTATAAATTACCCTTTTCCATATCAACTAGGTGGATACCTAGTCTGGAAATTTGATGGACTACTTGAGCTAGCTTCCTCTTACTGTCCTCAACATGAGCAACACTACCCATAGATTGTCTACTGAGAGCGTCGGCCACTACGTTGGCCTTGCTCGAATGATAAAGGACACTCATGTCATAATCTTTTAAGAGCTCTAACCACCTTCTCTAATGAAAATTGAGATATTTTAGAGAGAATACATACTGAAAGCTTTTATGATCTATGAACACATCTATATGAACACCGTATAGATAATACCTCCAAATCTTTAAGGCAACAACTATGATTGCTAACTCAAGATCATGAGTCGGATAATTCTTCTTAAGGGGCTTAAGTTGTCTCAAGGTGTAGGCTATGACCTTACTATGCTATATGAGGACACAACCCAAACCTACTCTGGATGCATCATAATACACTACGAACTCATCTGAACCATCTGGAAGATGCAAAACTAGAGTTGAGGTGAGTCGAGTCTTCAACTCCTGAAAACTCTTCTCGCAAGGATCTAACCACTGAAACTAGACTTTATTCTAAGTCAATCTGGACATAGGGGATGAAATAGACAAAATTCCTTCAACAAACCATCTATAATAGCCATCTAAACCTAAGAAACTCCTGCTATCTGATGGGGAGATAGGGCAAGGTCAGTTTCTTAACACTTTAGTCATTTGAGGATAAACTCTAATCCCATCACCGGAAATGATATGACCAAGGAATGCTACTAACCTTAGGCAAAAATTTGCACTTACTGAATTTGGTGAATAACTAATGATTTCTGAGATTTTGTAATACTACTCTGAGATGTTCTTCATGATCACGCTCACTACGGAAATAGAACAGAATATCATCTATGAAGACTATGACGAACATGTCCAAGTACTTCTTGAACACACGGTTCATCAAGTCCATGAAAACTGTTGGGGCATTGGTAAGACCAAATGACATGACTAGGAATTCAAAGTGACCTTACCAAGTACAGAAGGCTAATTTTGCTATATCACATTCTCTGACTTTGAGCTGATGATAGCCTGATCTGAGGTCTATTTTTAAGAAATAACTAGCACCCTAAAGTTGGTCAAATAAGTCGCCAATTCTGGGAAGTGGATACTTGTTCTTGATCGTGACTTTATTGAGTTGACAGTAATCAATGTACATTCTAAGAGAACCATTTTTCTTGCACATGAATAAAACTGGTGTGCCCCATGAGGACAAACTGGGTTTGATGAATCCCTTGTCTAAGAGATCCTTTAACTACTCTTTCAATTCTATGAGTCCTGCTGGTGCCATTCTGTATAGCAAAATATATATAGACTGAGTATCTGGAAGAAGATCAATGCCGAAGTCTATTTCCCTTTCAGGAGGAATTCCAGGAAGATCTTCAAGAAAGACATCTGAATATTTATTCACTACTGAGACTGATTCAAGACTGGGAGCTTCAAAACTAGTATCTTAACTCAAACACGATGATAGACACATCCCTTAGATATTACTTTCCGTGTCGAAGGTAGGAAATAAGCTGACCTATAAAAGTTGAAGTACTACCCTTCCACTCTAAGCTAGGTTCCTTCGAAAACTAAAATTGGACAACTCTATTTCTTCAGCCGACTGTGGCATAGTAGGAATGAAGCCAATCCATGCTGAGAATGACATCAAAATAAGTCATCTCTAATTTGACTGTCTGCTGAAGTGACTTTCTGAAATGTCATAACCGGAGAGTTCCTATATACCTGTCGGGCTATGATGATTTTACCCACTGGGTTAGAGACTGAGAAGGGCTCTGCTAGAGTTTTGGGACTGACTTTGAAATCAACTGCTATGTAAGGAGTAATAAAAGACAAGGAATTTCCTAGATCTAGCAAAGCATAAATGTGTACATAAAAGATCTGTAACATACCAGTGACCACATCAGGAGAATTTTCCTGATCCTATCGGGACTGAAGAGCATAAAGTCTGTTAGGGAGTTGCCCACTAGTAGCACTTGAAGTGGCACCCTACTAATTTGGGCAACCGAACTGGGATGAGGAACGGTTATGCTGAACTTGATATCCTGACTGGGGGAAATCTCTAACTCTATGCCTGGCTTGCCACATCCGAAGAAAACATCACTACCAACTATGCAAGTACCCTGATGGTGTTTGCCACATGTCTGACAAAGAGGATAGGTGCAGGCACTGCTAACACTGCTCTGAGACTTAGATCCTGGCATCCTATATCTATTACCATCCTTGAACTTAGGAGCTGGAGCACTGGCTGAGGAAGGAGCTGGAACGAATGACTTTAGGAAGATCTGAGAACGGTTGCCACCCTCTGACTTAAGCTGAGCAAAGTTGAAACTAGCTGTCCTTGCTCTCTTATTCTTCCTCTCCCTTATATTAATCTTTTTCTCTTCTACCTGCTGAGCATGGGTCATAAGCCTTGATATGTTCATGTCACTATTCAAAATCGCGGACCTGCACTCATTGACCACACTATCATTCACCCTAGAAACAAACTTACTCATCTTAGCCCTGCTATCTGCAACCACATAAGGAGCATATCTGGCTAATTGAGTAAACTTAAGAGAATAATCTTTCACCGTCATGTTGCCCTACCTGAGGTTGATAAATTCCAACACCTTAGCTTCTCTCAGCTCTAGGGTAAAGAATCTATCTATTAATGCAGTGGCAAACTCCTCCTATTCTATGGATCCATCATCAACTGACCTCTCAGACTTCCACTATTTGAAACAGGAGTGAGAAAATCCTACAACTGATACACAGCTAGCTCAGCACTCTCACTAAGAGTAACCCCCATGATGTTTGCAACCTTCTGAACCAGGTCAAGGAATTCCTGAGGTTCCTCATCTAACTTACACCCAAAATAAATAGAGGATTCATTCAAGTGAAGTCCCAAATCCTGGCCACAGCAGAATTGGCCACTGGGATGGCCGGAACGACAGCTAGTCGTTCATTCTGAGTAGCAATTGACTAAGCAAGAGTAGTGAATGCAGCTCTAAACTCTGCATGAGAGACATATTCGCCCAAAGGATCTTCCAGCTAAGGGGCTGACTGATTTTTATTTCTCTTCCTGGGAGGCATATTCCGTAAATGAAAGAGAAAAGGATTAGGCTGAGAGATTAACTTGAGATTTTGCTCACTGGCATGACATGAATATTGAAAGAAGGGAAACTGTTCATAAAACATCTGATAGCCTCCTGTACATAAATGTAGCGCGCAACACACCATGCATAAGACTCTACTAGATGTGGCTTTCAGACTTCCTAGGACACTATTGATACTTAGGCTCTGATATCAAGTTTGTAACACCCCTAATCTGACACCCAAAATGCCACACGATGCTCATGACCCCGAAGGACCACAAGCTAACCCATAACTGATATCTGTACCTGAGCATTGCATAACATACTGCATAAATACAAAAATAAGGGTTGAAAGGCCATAAGGTTCAAAACTGATAAAACATAGCATCTGAAAGTACGGTATATCAATACCAAAACAAACTAAAACAAAACTATATGAACATGCTGTGGTATGAAAAGCCTCTAAAAATGAACTGTCTAAATAAGAAGTTAATGGGACATGTCCCCAACTAACTCCAACTACTGAAATAAACTAAGTAATAAAGCAATAAAGTAATGATCATGTCCTCAAAGGATGAGGACTCACTGTTAACTCTGACACTGAGACTGGAATGCTATTGATGCTCTGGAGCTCGTGCTTCTGAACCTATGGTATAAGAACACCATAGCGCAAATACGTTAGTACGATTGAATGTACTAATATTCAAGTGAGGTAGGTTAAATGCAAAGGGTTTAAATGCATGAACAATGCTAACTGACTGTATAACATGAACATGAGAATACATGAATGAATGAGTAACTGTAATTGAATTCGTGATGATACTAACTATTGAGTCTGAATACTAATAACATGAGTTACTGATAATTGATATAACTTATACTGAGCGACTGTGTCTGACAGTCTAGGTTCTGATAGAACTAGTTGGGTTTAGTAGTGTACTAAATTGACTATAGCTGATAGTCCTGAATTCTGTAGAACTATTTGAGTTCTATTACTGAGACTGAGACTGAGACTGTAATTGTGGAAAGTATTCATCTAATCGACATGCACCAAATAACGCATTATAGCTGAGTTGGGGTCCAATTCGTAACCCCAATTGGAAGGGTTTCAATACCACGCTACTGCTAATGACAGGCTGTGGGTTACCCTTATCTGGCAGTGTCCCCAAAAGAGAATGGTGGGACCCTTATCTGACAGTGTTTATCCACCTCATCAACCCTCCTCTGTTAGTGTTGATGTCTCAACCTATGTTAGCTACATAGTTCTGGAACACAAGGATTACTTCTAAGGATCACACCTCAACTGCCAGTGTGTGTCCTCATCCATGGGTTCACTCGGTGCTAAATTCTACTCCCATCTCAATAGACACTGAACATGATTAACTAAAATGAAATGGACTGAGTTTATTGAGTTCCGTTGATTGACGTAATACTTTTGAGATTACTAGGATTACTGAGTTTACTAAGTTTTCCTGAGTCACATGACTGACTAAATTCTACTGAACATGGCATGACTAAGGATATCGTGAAAATATGACACTGGCTCTAGGCACACAGCTAAATTGTCGGGTACAAGTACCCCTAGGACTAGATAGAAGGAAACTAAAAAGGCATGACATTCTGGAATACATGACCAACATCAACAATCCATAATACAATAAGTTGGGGATTTCATGAAGTACATTGTTATGATAATCCTCTACATGAATGGGAAAGCATATAAACATGTCATAATTTCATCAAGTAGTCTCATGAGCATTTTATAAAACATTTATAATGCAAAACAATAATATAGAAGTCATTGTGATCATAAGGGTAAAGCATGCACTTATCATTTGGGTCACAATTGAGCTATGATGCATAATTTCTAGTCCCTTAGGCATTTTATCAAACACTTTCCATACACAACTTGAGGTATATGCATAATCATCAAATTATCACTTCAAAACTCCATGAATCAACTAAACTTATAGATTTCAAGCCACACATTAACATAGTTTCATGAATAACACAAAAAGATTCAAGCTTGGAAATCACATCATCATAATCTCATGAACATAATCAACCCACAATAAAATACTCACAATACATGATTTAAAACTTGATTCTTGAACTTCATGGATGGTAGAAATCCATGAATGAACACTACGTATACCTTAGTTCATGATTCTACGAAGTTTGACAGTGGAATTTTCTTGAATTTGAATTCTCAATTGAAAACCCTAAACTTGTTCTTGAGGAAAATTGAGAGAAACTAGTATATTTTTGTTGAAAAATGGCTGAATTACATATTATTGGGTTTATATAGGGGTGGGAAATTGACTCTTTTGCCCTTAAAAATGCAGACATTTAATGACTAAAATTAGGCATCGACATGATACCCGACGCGTCGTGCCATGATCGCGCCAAGCCTCAATAGTTTCACTGGAAGTCCCTACAACAATGTTAACAAACACAATGGGAGACACCGTGTGCCAAGATCGTGTTGGTCCACTATTTTGGGACACCAAACATGGTCTAATCGAGGTCCAAAAAATTCAAAACTTATCCAGGAACACCTATTGACCTCTCTGATCATGAATTAACAAAAATACGAACCATTAAAGGACATTAAGGTGGCAAAATGAGATTGCCAACTTTTGAAGGCCAATAATAAGATAATTCTAGGAACTTAGCAAGAGTTTTCTAAGTCTGGGACCCCTTTACAAGCTTAAAGGACTGAATTAAGCTTAGAAATTTTGCGGGACCTTACAAATGGGTAGGAACTTATTGAAGTTATAGAAGTATGGAATAATGGACGTAACCTTACATTAGGAATTTTACCTCAATGTAACTTATGTAGGAATTTTGGAAAAGCTTCATGACACCACCAAGTGAATTATGTACGCATAGAGCATAAGATAATGAGAATTGATAGAGAGAGGACCTTGCAGAAGAGGTCTATGGTTCATAATCATAACAACATAAGGTATGAGTTTTTTTAATGGTCAATGTTCTAGATTTAAATTGACACTAAATGTGAGATAATATTTAGCGGAACATAGGAATAGAGGTATCCTCAATCCTCCTTAATACAACCGATAGACCTTACACTTAGAGACACTACTCGACTATGCCCCAAACAATAAATAACATAATTCATCATTTCCAACTTACAATTCCCCTACAATACACTTAACTACAAGAATTTGAGTCCCATTTCATAGTACTTCCATGTTGAAGTATAACTTAGAGTAAAAAGGTGCTAGCTTTAGCTATGCGACCTTATACTCTATGTCCCTTTAAGGATATCACTTTACCTTATCACTATAATCAAAAAACCTCAAGTCCTAAATTCTAGGAGTACTGATCACATATCACATTGGTTTGTGTTTTCATCAATCACAACATTCAAGTCTATCTTTACTACACCCATTTTATGGATATCCCCACCAAAATTCAACAGCTTTAATCACTCTCTCGAGGATTTTCACCACATATTCACTTCCAAATTATTTCACATAATGTAAGTCATCTCCATCGTCACTTTTCATCTATAACCTTAGCACAAGGTAGTCACACTAAAATTTAAAACAATATGAAACATCTACTCTCTTATCTAACACATTACTAAGCTTCCATAACCACTAACATACTAACATAAGAAGGTTCATTGAGGACTAGAGGAAAAGCATCAAGAATGAGGGTAACATTTTTCAATTAGGACTTATAGTTGTTGATCTACTCAAGATGGGTCGAGAGATGCCAGATAGAATGCAATAGGCAGGCAGTGCTTCATATATCAAATGCATAGATCATAAATAGAGAGTAGTTCTGATGTTAACATACACAACACGAGTTCTTAGCACTAGGCACAGTGAGAAACATGTGATCATATATCATAAGTTGTATAGAATAAAGGAGGAAGTCATGTAGTCCATGATTGAGAAGAGGATTTACACTTAAAGTAGTTGCTCCTCATTTAAAGAACTGAAAATGGCCATGAGTTTGCATAAACTTTAACACTTTGGCTAATCCTGACATAAAGTAAATTAGTAATATATTGAAAGCATAGTTCCATTGAACTAAGCATGATATGAGACATATATTTATGGATCATAAACATCATAACATAGAGCTTGAATACTTGAAATATTGGATTACTGGGGGACATTATTGCTTTTAGTTTGGAGGTCAGAACATAGACATAAATTACATACATAATTCGGACCTTAGGCATTGGCACAACTTAAATATAGAAGACATTAATAGAATGACCTCTTATATTAAAGTAGTAGGAGCTTGCTTGAATAGGAATAAATTTATCATGACTCTTCCTGGACACTTGACACCATGAGAAAAATTGGGAACTACCTTAATTCATCATCTCCCCTTTATATCAAAGTCACAAACCTAGACTTTGGGACATATCCTCTAAATAAATTTACAAGCACAACACTTAACACAATGGGGGTAACACCATACACATGAACGCTAAACTCTCACTAATAAACTATACCCTGAAGGCATTGCTTTTTGGGAATGCTAGTCTTAACCTTCGCTAGCCTCTATAGCCATCACCCTACAACTCATACTTTCATGGGCATACATATCCACACTCCTTATCACATACCGATCCATTCTTCACTACATACTAGCATTAAACCTCTGTTCGCATACCCTAACAACTTAAAAAAGTTTTTAAAACTAGACCAAAAGCTCACATAATCTATCTATATTTCCCATAATTTAGCACAAAAGAACACCATATAGTATCTCTCTAGGCTTCTTCATACTAAGAAATTCAATAAAATAAACTAGGTAAACATGACGCTTATACACATCAAACCTTATCTAACCATATGCTATTGGGGTTCAACTTATTCTTATAAACCTAACACTCTTATCTACCTAATGACTCAGCCACAATTTATGATTTTAACACTAGTCCTTAGGTACACATATACATCACAATTTACCACTTAAATACTAATCTGCCGAATAGAGAAATCAACCTAATTCTGTTATTTCACTTAACTACGGCCTACAAGATCATCCTCTCCACAACATTACTACTATACCTTAGAATCTAATACACACCTTCTAATATGTTATACTAGTTTACAACTACTAGAGAAAATAGAATCAAGGGGGTAAAGTCACATAATGAGGATAGTTGATCTTAATCTTATAACAAAACCCATACAATCTATTTAGCATAGTCTACTTTCTCACTTTAAATCTACTTACCCATGTGTACATCACAACTACCTTCAAAATCCCATAAACATCACAAAGTTTTTCCCAAGTTAGTCCATACTTATAACTTATTGGCTAAGCTATTCCTTTCCATTCACAACATATAAATGATATTTCTACTACAACAACCATTCATTTTTTAGCTCCTCACCTATTTCTAATAGATTCTAATATCCATAATTAACACATTCTCTCCTAACTACCATAAACCTATAATTCATGCTATAACTTTAGCCAATCATAGTAAAAGTCATACCACCCTATACTTAATTGTTACATAACTACAACAACCTTCTTTACTCAAAATTTACCTACACTCTAACTTCTAAACTTATGACTTCAAATCACTAACTTCAGGATCATCTTACTACCAATAGGTTATAACACCTTCACAGTTTTGACATCTTAACATATACTACTACTCGAGTGGAAATATTATTCCAACATTCTACTACGTATCTCTATCCTTAAGCATGACATCCGCAACAAGGATTCTGAAAGGGACTAAATATAATTGATAACTCAGGCTCAAATATACGATGGATATAGATAGGGGTATCACTTGAATCAACACGCTATGAAGCACTAACAGACTCCTCTCAAGTCCTTGTGCTATTTCATAACCATATAGATAACACAATCAGAAAGGACCACATCATTAGGGATCTAAAGCCTTGATCTTGTATTGCCTCAATAATAAGGCATGGCTAATAAAATTGGAATAAGAAAGGAACTTGGATAACTTTCATATGGTCAATATAATGGCTCGATCTAGAGTATGAAAGAATAAGAAATATCTTCGGTAAACTCCTGATAATATGTATGGTGCACAGAACACCCATAACAAGACTCTACTAGACTCAGCTTCATAGACACCCTAGGACCATGAACTATGCTCTGATACCAAGCTTTTCATGACCCGAGAAGAGACCCTATCACAAAGAGCATCCCAAACCATAAAGGACTGAAAGACCCCTTAGTATACTATCATAAGCATAATCCATACATAAATAAAAATATTGATGATAAAATGAAATTCAAGAGAAACTCGTAATCAAATTATGTCAACAAGTTGTGACAATACAATACTCAAAACTCTTCTAGGTCTACGAAGCCTCTACTGAATGCTAATAGTATAGGTTGAGACAAATCCCCTAGTTGGACCATAACTAAAGAAGTCAACATATGAATAAATTCCTTCCAAAATATGGATGGCTCACTAACTCTGTCGTATCCAAAAGTTCTACTAATGAGATGGACCATGTAACTATACCTCAGATCCTGTAATATGGAGGGTCAATACTTAGAGAGTATTGGTATGTAAAATAATACAAAAATAATGTATATTTTATGTGAAATAGTCGAGAGCATTGTAAAAAAATAATTTATCATAATATAGATAAAATCACATGGTCATAATATGAAAAGCTTTAATTCATGCTTGTAAAACATTGATTCAACTCTTTGGTTTAGTTCTAAGCTATATGGTACTCCCTACAAGTCTAAAATCCCATGGGCTATATGGTATCCGCCCTTGACCCAGTGGCCAAGCCCCCAATCTGAGTTTGCTGGAAGGATTGCAGTACGTAAGAAGATGAAGCATGCCTCCATACTAACATACTAGGTCATGAAAGAGTGTTCCTCCTTACTGACACACCATATTATGAGAGAGTATGCCTCCAAACTGACATACCATTTCATAAAACCTGCACCGACAAAATACAATTTTGGCTAATAATTATCTGAACTACCATTTCATAAAACCTGCACCGACAAAATACAATTTTGGCTAATTATTATCTGAACTCATGCTTTATTCAGGTAACCATCTAAGTCTCTTTAAGCCAAATTTTAATCTTGTAAAACCATTCTTTATGCCCGTAAAAAGTTAATTTCTTATTCTATTAAGGGCATATTATAATAGGGTATCGTCATACCTAGACTTGGAAGTCATTCATATCATACTATATCGTATCCATAGCCCTTCTTATACATTAAGATCATAAATTTCATCATTCTCTCAAATCCACTTCAAAATTCATAGGTGATAGTAAACATTTAAACTCAAGGCCTTAAATCATACATTTGAACAACCCATAACATGTTAAGACAAATAAATTTCATCATACAAGGGGGATTTCATAAATCATGCTCTTAATTTAATTTTCAAAACTCACAACATATAAACACATGGCTATAACTCAAGTTCATGATAAAACCCCCTAGTAACTTTATAATTTTATCAAAGATGGGTTCATGATGCATGTCCTTCAAATGATTTCAATAAACCCTTCTTATATATACATAATTATATATCTTTAAAACTTATCAAAAATATTAAACATATGCCCATGAGATTTATGATAGTCCCACATATCTTTTCTCGGTGAGAAATTGAAGAGGACGGAGAGAGATTGGCCCTTAGAGATTTAAAATCCTTAAACCCGAGGTAGTTTATCCTCTCTTAATTATGAAATGTTATTTAGGGATTTTACAGAGGTGAAATAACATGTTTAAGACCTTATACTCACCCAAAAATGATTAAGAATAGTTTAAGGATGGTACAAGACCCCTTTGCTCATAAAATAACTCAAAATGGAACACTTTTTTATGTTGGGGAAAGGATTTGCGACGTAGTGCCAAATAAAACCACTGGGTTTGTGGAATAAGTCCAAATAAAACCCATTATAGTGGAATTTCATGATCCCTTAATAGCACAAGCCTAACGTAGACCCTGGATAGTATCTTACTAAAACACTCATAACTTTTGACTCTAAATTTAGATTAACGAATGGTTAATTGCATTGGAAAGAGGACTCGAAGATATTTAATTTAATATATAGTGGGCCATATAACTCCTTAAATTCTAGGTATAATGGTCAATGGAAGGTGACCAAGAAAAATTGTATACCAAAATTCAATAGATAGGAAAGTGCTTAACTTAACTTTGAGCTAGGAGATTTTTATAACATATACTCATCTTCAAAGATGTTCTCAAACTCAAGAATTGTTGTTCACACTTAGTTATAACAATAAACCATTGTACTCGAGTCTATAAACATCAGAAAGATGGTTCAACTTTAGCCCAAAAAAGCGAGGTGTTACAGTGTCCTACTCACCCTTACTTTCTCTCCTTTTTCTTATTTTCTGCACCCCATGTAGGTATTGGATCATGTTGAAATTTTTATGTTGTTTTATTCTCACTTTGATATTTTGGATATCGATGTAGTGTTGGTAGACTCCAAGCTTACCCGAATCTCTCTTTATTATCTTATTCTTGGACACATTTAAGAAATTTTTTGTATTGTTATCATTCTATAACTAGAGGTTTGTACTAATGAACACCATATCTGGGATATATTTTTGAGACTTGTGTCATATATATATATATATATATATATATATATATATGGAATGCTCTTGTTTATTTTGCTCCACTCTTGAGTTCTTTTTAACTCTTGTTCTTTAGGTTGGGTTATGCTTACTTGTCTTATGGGTATGACATGTGCCATCACATGCCTATTTTTTTGTTGTGACATGTTCTCTTCTAGTACCACTCGGATGATATTATTTTCAATTTTGTTCTTCTTCTATGCTGTAGATTATTTCCTATATTTTTTTCAAGAAAAATTGGCATATACACTATTTCCTTTTTCTTATAATCATGATATCCAAGATAGATTGCATGTACCTAGACTAATTCTATGGAATACCTGCCACCACCCACCTACAACATGTACCAGGTAACGCTGTCCACCAAAGTTTAGATAAATGCAAAGAAATTACCTAGTGTTTATCTATATTGGAAATCATTTCCATATGCACTATAACTCATTCAACATTTTTATTTGAAAGATCAAATAGAATTCACATAACTACTTAGTTATATAAAACAAAAATCACTTTATTGATGGGAGATAGTTCAAGCGATTGATTCATTAAATAACTGACTATCAGGTCCCCTAACCTGTAGAATATTTGGTAAGTGTTATCCAACCATAGTTAGACATTGAACACAATTTTTAGTAGAATCAAGTGATTCCTTTCGCTATGCAAGAAAGATATGATTTCCAATAATGGAGTGTGATCTAATTTTATATTAACAAATTTGCAGTTGAAATAGATCATGTTACTGATTTTGCACTTGAGAAGATTTTTGAAGTCGTAGCTGAGTCCATCAGCAAGCAATAAATAAAAAGGAAAAAATAGGTTAGGGTGTTTATAATTGGGGGTTTAATTTGATATGAATTATTTAGGTTAGTGAGTCAGATTGAATTATTGAGGGGAATGAGTTATTTAGGGGAAAACAGATATTTTTATTTAATTTGGAGAGATTCCATCTAAAATATGGACATAATTAAATACATTAGGGCTGCTTATCGGGTAGATAATTATGCTTAATGGTTCGGATTATTGGTTATTGATGTCATAATATTCAATTCCAAGGTCATGATGACACCTATTTTGAACCAACCTTGATAGGTAAGACAACACAAAGATAGAATAAACACTGTAAAAATACAAATAAATAGAATAAAACTTGAACTTCTGAATAAAGCCATATTAAATGATGATAATCAACCATATCCATTCCCTAAGAATTACAAAGTAATTCTCATTCTCACCGCTGCCTTCTTCAGCCAAAAGAAAGTTAGGCATCATGGTAGTACGAAAGGGGAGTGAAAAATATTACAACTCAGATTCCCTAAATCTAGTGGCACGAGTAAGAGCAACTCTAACTATAATAGAAATACAAGATACATAGTTGTATATCTCGAAGCTGAAAATAAAGATATCAAAACATAGAGGAAGCTAGGAACATGCTCCAGATAGAATGCTCACCACGAATTCAAGTAGATATACATGTTCCGTCAATAGCAACTCAATTAGGGATCTGCATTAAAAGGGTATAGAAAAGTAGGATTGGATACAGTCCATTTGCACTCCATAAGCATCCTAAGCCAATGAGCAAAATAAATAACTAAACAAGTAAAGTAAATGTCATGACCCAAGCTGAGGCCCTATCCGTGATGGACATCCCGAACCACATAGGCTCTAGAGAACCCTTAGCATCCTACCAGGAGAATAATCCACATATAAATCAAAGTGCGAAAGATATAAAGACTATTCAAGGGAAATTTACAGTACAACTGTGTAAGACCCTGCAAAGTCCTAGTCATTTTAGTACTTTATAGCATGCCAAAAAAGGTCCCAGACGAAGAAAATTTTAGCGAAGTGTTGACACTTAGTTTCATTTTTTTCTTTGATATTTCAATGGAATCATTTATGATATTTCTGACCTTAGAATGTCAATTTTTAAATTGATTCATGATTAGGATTATCTATAGGTCATCTCGAGTGAGTTTTAGAATTTTTGGACATTGTTTATTTCACGTTATGATGACCAAAACAGCGAGCCAACACGATCTCAACATGTCGCATTAGCTATCATATCGGTACCATTAATGCAATGCATCGGTCATCGTGTTGACCCCATCAATGTGATGCATTGCCTATCGCATCACTGGGCAAGTTTTATGTATTAAGTTACAGGTTTGTGGGGGTAATTGGGTTATTTTTCCCTTATAATACTCAGCCATAGCACAAAATTAAAACTCCCAAAGGGAAAAACTCACTCATTATCTCACAAATAATCTTAAGAACAAAGACCTAGTTTTATTAAGCTCTAGTCCAAGTCCCAAGAATTCACCATAATTCTCACAAAATCAACAATTAAGGTATGTTAGGTGTTCATCCTTAGGTTTCCTTCCACCCTTGGATTTCAAGAACCCTTTTTTTAAAACTACAAGTTTTCAAATTCATGATTTACATGAGCAAATTGAGTTGTATTCATGTTTGTGTTGTGGCATGGGTTTCAATTCAAAATTTAACTATAAGTTTCATGAACATAAGATAGCATGTGTGTTGAGTGGTTTAATTCCCATGTTAGAACCCTTGAAATTGAAAGTTTAAGTTGTAGTCATGATATTTATATGGTGTTCATTATCATGTGCATTAACCATGCTCCCGAAGTGCTTGATAAAAATTCCATATGAGTAAACTATGCTTGGTAACTTATTGTTGTGTTGCTAAAGTTGTGGTATGAGTTTATCAATTATGCTATTGAGTCCTGGGAGTATTTAATACCCAAAATCTAGTTTTTTACTTAGTTGTAGTAGTAATAGAATATTCCCTGTAATGTTTAAGAATCGTAGTACTCAATAAGTTAACAGAACTCAGTGAACTCAGTCTAGCTCAGTTAATCCACAGTCAAAATGACCAGGGTCAATTCAGTTAAGCTTAGTACAGTCTATTGATCAGTGTCTTTCAATTAGAAGTAGGATTCAGCATTGAGCGAACTTAGGGATGGGGAATTTTTGCCAGTTAAGGTTTGACCCTTAGTAGCAATCCCTGAGTTACAGAAGTACGTAGCCAGCGTAGGGTAAGTCGTCCTCCAGCCAGACTAGGGTTGATGCAATCATATACATACTTCATGAGTCTTCATGCCAGATTAGGGTTGACACAATATTGTTAGTATCACAATCAGAATTTAGCACTCAGTACTCAAATTCAGTATAATCTCAAATACACGATGTATATCGATATGCGCAGTATTGCATGTTCAGTGGTTACAGTTTTACATGTACCCTCATCCAATTACTTCATGGTGTTCATTCAATTAGTTATCATCTTATGCATATGAACCTATGTTTATCAGCCTTACCTTACTTAGCATACCAGTATATTCCATATACTGATGCATACTCACTTTTTCACTATGATATCTCATATCATAGGTTTGGACACTCAGGTTCCTGACCGTACTTAGCAGCTTAGTTGGGGGTTTGTCTATCAACTCTATATTCAGACAGTTAGAGGCTTTCAGACTAATAGTCAGTTATTCAGTTTTTAGAATTTGGGACTTCACTCGAATGAACCCTCATTCATTTTCAGGGTCTAAGTCTGAAGAGGATCCTCAAGAATTCCTTAACAAGGTGCAGAAGGTAACAGACATTATGGGGGTAACCACTAGTCAGAGTGCTAAGTTAGTTTCCTACCAGTTGCAGGATATGGCTCATACATGGTTTAAGCTATGGAAGGTAGATACGGGTGCAGATGCAGGGCCTATAGACTAGGAGAAGTTTGCTACTGCCTTTTTAGATAGGTTCTTTTCATTGGAGTTGAGGGAAGCTAAGGTATTAGAGTTCATCAATTTGAAGTAGGGCAATATAAGTGCAGAAGAGTATTCCCTTAATTTTACTCAGTTGGTCAGGTATGCTCCTCATATGGTAGCTGATAACAGGTCTAAGATGAGCAAGTTCGTGTCTGGTGTATATTATAGTGTGGACAAGAAGTGTAAGACCACAATGCTAATTAAAGAGATAGACTTGGCTAGGTTGATGCTCTATGCTCAGCAGATTAAGGAAAGAAAACTAAGAAGAAAGAGAGGGAAAGCAAGAGGGCTAGATTAGGTAGCTTTAGCTTTGCTCAGCCTAAGTTAGAGTGAGATAATCGTCCTTAGTCCTGCCCAAAATCTTCAGTCCCAGATCTTTCCTCAGCCAGTGCTCCATTACCTAAATTTAGGAATGATAATAAGGATAGGGCATCAAGCTCAAAATCTCAGGGTAGTATGAACAGTGCCCAAATAGATCTTTTTTGTCAGAAGTGTTGCAGAAATCATCAGGGTGTCTGCAGGGCTGGTAGTGACGTGTGTTTTGGGTGTGGTAAGCTAGTTCATCGAATCAGAGAGTGTCCTTGGGTGTGTTCACAAAGTCAACATAATCACCCATAGCTTAGTCTAGTCGTCTATTTCAGGAGGGTGCCGCTTCTAGTGTAACCAGTGGGCAGTGCCCAAAAAGTCTCTATGCACTCCAGTCCCGATATGATCAGGAAAGTTCTCCTGATGTCGTCACTGGTATGTTACAAGTTTATCATTTACATTTTTATTCTTTGTTAGATCCTGGAGCTTCTCTGTCTTTTGTAACTTCTTATAAAGCTGTAAACTTTAGAGTCAGTCCCAAAATCCTAATAAAGCCTTGCTCAATCTCTCCCCTAGTGGGTAACTCTATCATATCTCGGTGGGTAGACAGGAACTTTTCGATTATGGTGTCTCAGAAAGTTACTTCAGCGTACTTAGTAGAGTTAGAGATGATGGATTTTGACATCATTCTCAGCATGGGTTGCCTCTATTCATTCTATGCTTCAGTTGATTGTATAAACAGAGTCTTCTATTTTTAGTTCCCGAATAAACCTGTCCTAGAATGGAGGGGTATTACTTCAATGCTTAAAGGTCAACTTGTTTTATACCTTAGAGCATGAATAATGATATCCAAGGGGTGTGTCTATCATTTGGTGTGAGTAAAATACTCTAGTTCTGAGATTCCTAATCTTGAGTCAGTTCTAGTCGCAAGTGAATTTCTAGTTGTGTTCTTCAAAAATCTCCCTAGAGTTCCTCTTGAAAGGGAAATTGACTTCGGAATATACATTATTCTGTATATTTAGCCCATCTCTATTCTGCTATACAAACTGGATCCAGCTAAACTTAAAGAGTTGAAAGAACAATTGAAGGACCTCTTAGACAAAGGGTTTATCAGTCCTAGTGTATCTCCTTGTTGTGCACCATTCCTATTCGTTCAAAAGAAAGACGGTTCTCTTAGAATGTGTATAGACTACTGTCAGTTAAACAAAGTTAGGGTCAAGAACCAGTACCCACTTCCTAGAATTGGTGACTTGTTTGACCAACTTTAGGGTGCCAGTTATTTTTCTAAGATAGACCTCATATCTGACTATCATCAGCTCAGAGTTAGAAAATGTGACATTTTAAAAATAGCTTTTAGAACTCGGTATAGTCACTTTGAGTTCCTAGTCATGTCATTTGCTCTTACTACTACCCTAACAGCTTTCATGGACTTGATGAAGTGAGTTTTCAAGAAGTACTTGGACATGTTTTTCATAGTCTTCATCGATGACATTCTTGTCTACTCCTGCAGTAAAAATGACCATGCAGGCCATCTCAAAATAGTATTGCAAACTCTCAAAACCCATTAGTTTTTTCCAAATTCAGTAAATGCAAATTTTGGCTAAGGTCAGTTGTTTTTCTTGGTCATATTATTTTGAGTGATGGCATTAGAGTTGATCCTCAAAAAACCAAACCAGTGAGAAACTAGCCCAGACCTATCTCTCCATCAGATATCAGGAGTTTCTTAGGTTTGGCTTGCTATTACCGATGGTTTGTTGAAGAATTTTAATCTATTGCATCCCCTATGTCCAAATGGACTCAGAAGAAAGTTAAATTTCAGTGGTTCGATTATTGTGAGAAGAGTTTTCAAGAGTTGAAGACTCAACTCACTACAGTTCTAGTTTTGACTTTACCTGATGGTTCAGACAGATTTATTGTATATTATGATGCTTCCAGAGTTTGCTTGGGTGTGTTTTTATGCATAGGGGTAAGGTTGTGGCCTATGCCTCTAGACATCTTAAGCCTTATGAAAAGAATTATCCCACCCATGATCCTGAATTTATCATTGTTGTGTTTTCCTTAAAGATTTGGAGGCACTATTTGTAGGGGTGCATGTTGATGTATTCACAGACCACAAAAGCCTGCAGTATGTGTTTTTGCAGAAAGAGCTGAACTTGCATCAGAGAAGGTAATTAGAGTTGTTGAAAGACTATGACATGAGTGTTCTGTATCATCCGAGAAAGGCCAATGTAGTGGCAGATGCCCTCAGTAGGTTGTCCATGGGTAGTATTTCTCACGTTGAAGATGGTAAGAACATGTTAACTCAGGAATTTCATCAGCATGCCAGGTTAGGTGTCCATTTGGTTAATTCGGCTGGGGGAAGTATTTGGATAAAAAATAGTTTGGAGTCTTCTTTAGTTTCCTAGGTGAAAGAAAAGCAGGACAGGGATCCCAGTTTAGTTAAGCTGAAACAGTCGGTCAGAGACTAGAAGGTTGAGGTTTTCTCCCAAGGGGGAGATGGTGTGTTGCGCTGCTAGGGTAGGCTATGTGTACCATGTATGGATGGAATGAGGCAACAAATTCTTAGTGAAGTGCATGGTGCGTGTTACTCTATTCATCCAGGGGACACTAAGATGTACCAAAACTTATGAGAAGTGTATTAGTGCAGTGGGATGAAGAGAGATATTGCAAAGTTTGTCGCTAAGTGCTCCATGTGTTAGCAGGTTAAGATTGAGCATTAGAATCCTAGTGGGTCTATACAGGAGTTCAGTAGTCCCACTTGGAAGTGGGAGGAAATGAACATGGATTTTGTGACAGGTTTGCCTCGTACTCGTCATCAGCATAATTCGATGGGTCATTGTGGATAGGATGGCCAAATCAGCCCAGGTCTTAACAGTTCACACCTTTTATTCAGCCGAGGTCTATGCCAGGCTTATTCAACTGAGGTCTATGCCAAGCTCTCTAACAAAGAGTTGGTTAGGCTACACAGTGTCCCATTGTCCATCATTTTGGATAGAGCTACGCAGTTCATGCCTCACTTTTGAAAAGCCTTCCAAAAGGTATTAGTACCCAAGTCCACCTTAGTACAGCCATTCACCCTTAGACAGATGGTCAAGAAGAAAGGACCATTCAGACTTTAGAAGATTTATTGAGAACATGTGTTGTCGACTTTAAGGGTAGTTGGGATGCCCACCTATCTTTGATTGAGTTCGTGTATAATAACAGTTATCATTCCAGTATCCAGATGAATCCATTTGAGGCTCTTTATGAAAGAAGATGTAGATCTCCCAATGGTTGGTTTGAGGTAGGTGAGGCGGCGGTAGTGGGGCTTGATTTGTTGTTTAATGCTTTAGAGAAAGTATAGTTTATTAGAGAGGGGCTTAAGACAGCCCAGAGCCGATAGAAATCTTATGCAAATGTGAGAAGAAAAGATCTTGAATTTGAGATTGGTCATTATGTGTATTTGAAAGTCTCTCCCATGAAGGGGGTGTGAAGAGATTTGGTAAGAAGGGGAAGCTTAGTCCTCGATATATTGGTCCTTATAGGTTTCTGAGTCGATTCGGTAAGGTAGCTTATGAGTTTAAGTTACCTGTAGACTTAGCATTAGTGCACCTAGTGTTTCATGTCTCCTTGCTAAAGAAGTGCATTGGTGACCCAGCAGTTTTAGTCCCTATAGAGAGTGTAGATGTTCAAAACAGTCTCTCTTATAAGGAAGTACCAGTCAAAATCCTTGATCGTCAGCTTTGCAGATAAAGGAACAAAGAAGTTCCTTTGGTCAAAGTTCTTTGGCAGAATCAGTCCATTGAGACAGCGACTTGGGAAGTAGAGGTAGACATGCAAACCAAGTATCCTCACCTCTTCTCCGCAAAATCAGACTCAGCCTAAGGTAACAGCCTTCCTTATATTTACTATATTCCATACTCAGTTATATCTGCGTAACATTATCATATCATTCATGCATTCATGAAAAAGTTTAGTCATGTGTCATGTCTCCAGAATTTAGTCATACTTTAGTTATGCATGTCAGTGTAAGTACAGTTCCCCAGCTCCTCTCAGTTCAGTCAGTCTCATTCGAGGACGAATGTTCTCAAGGGGGAGATATTGTATGTAACACCCTAAAAATAGGTCCCAAGATGTCACACGGTGCTCAAGACTAAGAGTAGACTTTAGTTAACCCTGTAAGTCATCTACTAAATCTAAAACTCATAATAGGGAAGTATAGATATATAATCAAACTAAAATGCAGAATTTTGTATTAACTAAGCTAAAAATGTCTGAATATAATATCTAAAGAAATATTAAACTCAGTGTCTGATCATTTAAAATTGGAAATCTATAACATATCTAGCAGTCTAACAAGACTCTACTACTAATTTTAGAGAGCCACTGGGATAAACCCCCAGCTGACTCGAACTGTCTGAACATACTGAATCATCTATACTAATAAGATAAAAAACTGAATGACCAAGTCCCCAAACTATGAGGACTCACCAACTATCAGGATGTAGATAGAGATGCTCGAAATCACTCACACTGCTAAAATTGAGCACCTGAAGCTACATATGAGACAATGTAGCTCATAGACGTATATATGGATCAGTACTTCTGGATTGTACTGAGTATATTGGGGTGAATGGACAAGTAAATCAATATCATTATAAATTTGTAAAAGTATGCATGCTAAATGTAGATAACTCACATAAGCTAGAACATCTGAAAATTGAACGTCATAATCATGAATAGCAAAACAGGTTGCATAATACTATTGAGTCATAACATTTAGCTTCTAAAAGTTGTACTCGAATTCTATCTTTAAATCAGTTGTCTAAGTGTAGGAAAGACCTACTTTTATCTCCAAAATCTGAAAGCTGGAATCTCGGACTAACGTCTCACATAAATCAATATCTGAATAAAATTTGTGAGCCTTTACATTTAGTTTCTAAAAGCTTTTTTTTTTTTTATTTACTATTTTCTATAAGCTGTAGGAAAAATACTTTAAAAAAAACTATTCTACAAGTCTTTACTGTCAGGGAGGTTCTTCTAATCGACATACACTATGTAAGCTATCATAGTGTCCAAAGTCTAGTTCCCTTATGGGAAAACCTCACGTTAAGGAGAGGTTTCATACTCTTTCCAAGGATTCTAACCTAATATAAGTGATCGCATCTGTATATGTCATCCATATAGAAATGGGAATAATCTAATAATCTGAACCTACGTTGTCTCATACTTTTGGGGCATATAAACATATCCAAATTGGTGCTAAATACAACTCCCTTTAATCTGTATGCACATTCTGTTGGAAATCCACTTTTAAAACTAATGTAAGAGTTTACAATAAAAAAACCTCTTGTAAATCCATTTACTGTAAACTGTATCAGAATCTGTAATATGGATTCCATATCTAAACTGAGATCAAAAGATCAAATATTTGTTCAAAATCTAAATATAACAAGTCATGGATGCTTAAAAGCACAATCTTCTTGAAATAATAATATTCAAACTTGGGTTAATAACCCATGCATCTATTTCATATCAAATTATTATAAAATTCATGTTATAGATAATGAAAATATTGATAATTCAAGTCTAAATATGGAAATTTGTGCAATATGCATGAAAATACAAAAGTAGACATGCAATTCAACATCTAAATCTCTCAAAATCTCTTAATCTTACAAATAACAATATTGGGTATGAACCCTAATTTGAAACTCATGTAAATTCTTGTAAAATTATCTTCAAAAACTAATTTTGAGCATAAGGATGAAAGAATTATCCTTGTTGAAACCCCCACATACCTTAATTGATGATTAGATGAAGAAACTTGAATTTTGAATCCCTATTTGTGCTCTTGAAGGTAGATTCTTGAAGCTCTTGAATTGGGAATCTTGAATTTTGATTTTCCTTGGAGAAAGAATGGTGGAATTTGGATTACTTGGGAATTAAGTTTTGATGTTATAGGGTTTCTTTGAGAGAAAGTTGATAAAAAATGAACATATATTGGTTAGAATAGGATTAATTCAGTGTTATTCACGAATTGGGACTTAAGAAAAGACTAAACTACCCTTTTAAAAATCAACTTCAGAAAACTAGAAGCCGATTTTGTCACTCGACAGACGCGGTTCCTATCACGGTGCCATACTAGAAAAAGGTTGAGTGTCATTTTTCACTATGAGGCGACGCGGTGAAATTGTGTTGGGCTACTAGAAAAGGGACGAGTCCCATTTTGGCCTTTGGCACGACGAGGAGTAATCGCGTTGCACCTCTGGAAAAAAGACAAGTGAGAAGTGGAACTTCACTATGACGCAGGCCAATTGTGGTGCTTTACTAGAATCAAAAAATTGCAATTCTTCCCTTCACCGCGACGTGGTGCCTGTCAAAATGCTCTACTATTTTTGCTAAAATCGCCATAACTTCTCAACCGAGTATAAAATTAAGGCAAAATTGGTATCGTTGGAAAGCTGATCAAATTATATACACATTGGTGGATCTAGAGCTTGAAAATTCTATATGTATCAAGAGTTATTCATTTTGGAAGTTGACCCTTGATATTCTAGGAGTTTAACTTAGCTAGGAAAAGTACGGGGTATTACATTATCTATCCCTTGGGAACATTCATCCTCAAATGGGACGAGTTAAACTGAAGATACTGAGGTACTAAGGTTATATGCTGCTATGAACAATTGAAACAAGTTATATGACTTAATCTAAAACATACTAAGCGACTGAACTAATCTGCGAGTGCATGAATTACATTAAGATAACTATATGGCTGAATCTGAGACTAGAAAGGAACTGAATTAAGGAAGACTATTACCCTCGGTTGAATCTGAGTTCATGGGAAAAAAAGGTAAGGATACTTGGTATGCATGTTTACTTCTGCTTCCCAAGTATCACCCTTAACGGACTAATTTAGCCACAGAACTTTCACCAAGGGGACTTCTTTTTTCCTTAGTCTACAGATCTGATGATCAAGAATCTTTATTGGAACTTCTTACTATGAGAGGCTATTCTAAATATCTTTACATTACAGAGGGACTATAATGGCTGAATAGTCCATTTACTTATTTAATAAGGACCATGGAACACTAGATTAACTGATGACAAGCCTGCGGCTAGCTTAAGCTCATACTCTACCTTTCCAACACGACTCAAAATCCTATAGGGGCCTACATATCGTGGACTAAGCTTCCATTTTTTTTTCAAATCTCTTCACTCCCTTCATGAGTGAAACCTTCAAATACATAAGATCATCTACTTCAAACTTAAGATCTCTTCTTCTTATTTCTGCATAAGATTTCTGATGACTCTGAGCTGCTCTCAATCTATCTCACATCCTCTGAACTTTCTCCATAGCCTCAAACACCATATCTAGCCCAATCAAAGTATCCTCACCCACTTCGAACTAACCTACTGGTGATCTACACCTTCGCCTATAAAGATCTTCAAACAGGGCCATCTGAATATTATAATGGTAACTATTACTGTAGGCAAACTCAATCAAAGGCAAGTGGTCATTCACACTACCTTTGAAATCAAGAACACAGGCCCTCAACATATCCTCTATGGTCTGAATGGTCCTCTCTTCCTGACCATCCGTCTGTAGATGAAAAGCTGAACTGAGATGAACTTGGGTACCAAGACCCTGCTAAAAGTCTTTCAAAATTGAGAGGTAAACTGAGTAACCTATCTGAAATAATAGACAAAGGAACTCCATGCAATCTAACCAACTTTCTGATATATAGCTTAGCATAATCTTCAATTGTGTAGGACGTGTGAACTGGTAAGAAATGAGCTGACTTGATCAATCTGTCTACAATAACCCATATCGAATCATGTTCTCAACTCGAATGGGGTAATCTAGACACAAAGTCCATAGTCTCCTCTTCCCACTTCCAAATAGGTATGCCAAACTCCTGCAAAGTGCCACTAGGTCTTTAGTGCTCAACCTTAACCTGTTGACAAGTCGTACACTTGGCTACAAATATTTCTATATCTTTCGTCATACCACTCCACCAATAGTCTTCTCGCAAGTCGTGATACATCTTGGTGGCTCCCGGATGAATGGAATAAGGTGCTTCTTCCATAATCCGCTGCCTTATATCATCAACACATTGCACACAAAATCTACTATGGTATCTCAACACACCATCTCTCCCTTAGGAAAAAACCTCTACCTTTTGGTTTTTAACTGAACCTTTCAGCTTGACCAAACTAGGATCCTTATCCTGCTTCTCTTTCACTTCAGACACTAGAGAAGATTCTGAACTACTCTAAACCCAAATATTCCCTTTAGCTGAGTCAACAAACCTCACACACAATCTAGCTAACCAGTGAACTTCCTGAACTAATTCTCTCTTATCATTCTCCACATGAGCAGCACTGCCCATGGACAATCTACTAAGGGTGTCTGCCACTACATTGGCCTTGCCCAGATGATACAACTTACTTATGTCATAATTTTTCAACAATTCTAACCACCTTCTATGATGAATATTTAACTCCCTCTAAGTAAATACATACTATAAATATTTGTGATCTGTGAACACATCAACATGTACTCCATAAAGATAGTACCTCTAGATATTCAATGCAAACACAACAGCAAATAACTAAAGATCATGGGTAGGGTAGTTCTTTTTGTGAGGCTTAGGCTGTCTAGAGGCATAGGCTATAACCTTACCTCTCTACCTCAAAACACAACTCAGGTCGATTCTAGAAGCATCACAATATACAACGAACCCATCTGTACTATCAGGTAATGCTAAAATTAGGGCTGAAGTGAGTCGAGTCTTGAACTCCTGAAAACTCTTCTCACAGAAATCTGACCACTGGAACTTAACTTTATTTTGGGTCAATCTAGACATATGAGATGTAATATATAAAAAAAACCCTTAAAAATGTATGTAATAGCCAGCTAAACATAAGAAACTTCAAATGTCTGACGGAGAAATGGGTCTAGGCCAGTTTCTTACTGCCTCTGTCTTTTGGGGATCAACTCTAATACCATCACTGGAAATAATATGACCGAGGAAAACTACTGATCTTAGCCAAAATTCACATTTGCTAAATTTGGTGAACAATTGGTGACCCCTATGAGTTTGCAACACAATTCTAAGGTGGTCTGCATGATCATCCTCATTTTGAGAATAGACAAGAATATCATCTATAAATACTATAACAAACATGTTCAAATACAGTTTGAACACTCAGTTCATCAAGTCTATGGAAGTTGCTGGGGCATTTGTAAAACCAAATAACATGACTAGAAACTCAAAATGATCATAACGGGTTCTGAAAGTTGTCTTTGGAATATCACATTCCCTTACTCTAAGCTGATGATAGTCGGATCTAAGGTTTATCTTGGAGAAATAACTTTCACCTTGGAGCTAGTCGAATAAGTCATTAATTCTAGGAAGAGGATATTTATTTTTGGCTGTGACTTTATTCAGTTGATGATAGTCAATATACATTCGCAAGGAACCATCTTTCTTTCGCATGAATAGGATGAGAGTGCCCCATGGAGAGACACTAGCCTTATGAAACCTTTATCTAAGAGGTCTTTAAGCTACTTTTTTAACTCTTTAAAAATGGCTGAGGCCATACGATATGGAGGAATAGAGATAGGCTAAGTATCTGGAAGTAGGTCAATACTGAATTCTATTTCCTTATTGGGAGGTACCCTTGGCAAATCTTCAAGAGAAGCACAGGAAACTCATTAACTACATGAACTGACTGAACTGTTGGAGTCTCAGATGTAGTGTTTTTGACGCAAACTAGATGATAGATACACCCTTTTATATCAACTTTCTGGCATTACGATAGGATATGAAATGACACTTAGGAGATACTGAATTACCCTCCCACTAAAAAACTGGCTTGTCTACAAACTGAAACTTCACCACTCGAGTACGACAATCTATGGATACATAACAGGAATGGATCCAATCCATACCAAGAATAAGGTTAAAGTCTACCATATCTAACTCTATTAAATCTACTAACAAGATTTTATGAAGTACAGTGATAGGACACTTTATATAGATCTGTTTGGCAACAACTAACTCACCTACTGGGGTAGAAACTAATAAGGGCTCAGGGATTCTTTCAGGACCTGTTTCAAAATTCAATATAACTAATGGGGTCACATAAGAGAAATTCGACCCAGGGTCTAACAACACATAAACATCAAGATGAAAGACACAAAGCATACTAGTAACAACTTCTGGTGAATCCTACGGCTCCAGATGAGATAGTAAAGCATAAATTAATTTTGGTGCTAACCGCCACCGGTACTGGATGACACACCCTGAGGAGGGAATGGGCGACCTAGAGGGGATGGTGTACTAGTAGCCTGATTTTAGGGACGAACATCTCTGTTTCCTTACTTAGATTATGGACACACTTTGATTCCATGTCCCAACTTACCAAAACTATAACAACCTTTCTATCCCAACAAATACTTATAAAGATAATTCTTACCATACTTAACATATGGAGGATAACTGGGTTTTCCTCTCACATTATTCTGATACCTGGACATAGATGTCTTATCCCAATACTCTTGCCTAGCCCTGGGGACGGGAGTACTAGATAAAGATAGCACTGGCATAGATGAATGATTCTAAAACTGGGAAAGATTTCCCCCTCCATACTTTGTTTGGCCATCCTCAAACTGCCCTGTTCTAGCCTTCTTATTTCCCCTCTCTTCCCTTTAACTTTTCTTCCTTAATATTCTTTGCATGAATTATCAACCTAGAAAAATTCATGTACCTAATAAGCATGGAAGGCCTACACTCCTTGACTACTAACCCAGATACTCCAGTAACAAACTTACTCCTACTTGCCCTAGGGTCAGCCATCGTATCAGGGGCATACTTAGACAACTGGTTGAACTTAAGGTAGTACTCATTCACTGTCATTGAGCTCTACCTCAGGTTCACAAACTCTTCTATATTATCTTCTCTTATTTCACACAAAAAAACCTATCTAGAAAAGCATCCTGAAACACCTGCCAAGTCATAGGAGTTGCATTCTCTTCTCTACTATTCTTCCACATAACCAACCAATCCTATGCTATATTCTTCAATCTATAGAATGCTAAATATACACTCTCCTCTTTAAAAACATACATAATCTGGGTGATCTTCTTCACCTCATCTAAATAAAGTTATGGATCCTCACCTGTTTCTGACCTAAAGAACTCTAGCGGATTCATTCTCATAAAGTCTCGTATTCTAGCTGCTTCTAAATCATCATTACAATAAAGTGGGACTGTCGCCTAATGGTTTCCCTGAACATTAGCAGTCACAATTTGGGCCAACGCCTGAAAGGCAGCCCAAAATTCAGCATGGGATACATTCTCATTCAGAGGGTCAGTGGGCTGGGGTGGCTAGTTATCATTCCTGAGGGCGTTAGCTTGACGAGGAGGCATATTTAACTGTCATATAAGAGCACAAGTTAAAATTAGATAGAGATACTATAAGCATAATAGATCATAAAAGAAAGTGATAAAATCATAAAAACGTCTCGTAGCCTCTTGCTCATAAATATGGTGCACTCTACACCCATAATCAAGACTCTACCTAACGTGACTTGTCTAACTCCCTAGGACTCTTATAATGTTAAGATCTGATAAAAAGTTTAACACCCCAAAAACAAGTCCTGAGAACGAGTAGCCTTAAGCTAACCCTGTAGGTCATCTACTAAATCTGAAACTCATAATAGGGAAGTATAAATATATAATCAAATCTGAGCTAAGCTAAAAATGTCTGAATATAATATCTAAAAAATATATAATCTCAGGCTAACGAACCATCGATCTAGCGACGGACCATCACCTAAGTCGTCGCAGCAGAGGCAGTGAACCCTAATTCTATCCAGGTGCAATGGTCAGGACTGATGGACCATCTAACCAACGACGGACCATCGCACCCACCGTCACATAGTTGATTCACTTATTTTAAATTTATTTTTAAAAGGGTATTTGGCTATTTTTTTTA
Source organism: Capsicum annuum (assembly GCF_002878395.1). NCBI lineage: Eukaryota > Viridiplantae > Streptophyta > Magnoliopsida > Solanales > Solanaceae > Capsicum > Capsicum annuum. The sequence continues at coordinate 539,628 of NW_025892772.1, forward strand.
CCCATTTTAACCCCTAATAATATCATATCAAGGCTCATAAGTTCATTATTCATCTACAACATCAAATTAGGGTTTTTCTCTCAAATATAATCCCCAGGAACAAGATCCAAATCATTCTTCAAGAATCTAAGAGAGTCCAAGTTCTTTAAGTCCAAGAACTTCAAGAAACTCATAACCCAGGAATGTCATATTTTGATTTGTGGGTCCCTTTCACCCATGAAGCTCAAGAATCTCTTTTCAAAAATCTAAGATTTGTGTATGTATTAATGTTCATGATTTAAATTGAATTGAAATTCATGTTCATGATATTGCGGGGTTTTGATTCATGTTTTAAATTATATATTCCAATGATTGACCCTAGTATATGAAGATTTGCATAATAATCATGATAAACCCCTCTTCAATTTGCAAGTTGATTTATGTATCCATGATTATCAGATCTGTTGATGATTATATAAATAAAACATGCTCCCTATGTGTTTGACTAAATGCCTATATGAAGGAAAAGTGCCATACTAGTATGATAATATGAAATCCCCAATCATGTACAAGTTTATGAATGTCAAATGTTTGATAAAATGTCTTAGTCAGTGAATTATGGATACATGTGTAGCCCTTGTGGTGTTTTAGAACTTCTACTTCATAAAATCCCTAACTTATTGTATTATGGATTGTGATGTTGGTCATGTATTCAAGAAAGTCATGCTTTGTCAGTTTCTTTCCATTGAGTTCTAGGGGTACTTGTACCCAAAAAATATAGTTGTGTGCCTAGATTCAATGACATGTTTTCACGATATCCTCAGTCAAGCCATGATCCATAGAACTCAGTCAGTCATGTGACTTAGGAAAGCTCAGTAATTCAGTAATCTTAACTGTATTCCGTCAGTTAACAAACTCCATGAATTCAGTGTAGTCCATTTCAGTTAATCATGTTTAGTGTCTATTCAAATGGGAGTAGAAATTAGCACCGAGTGAACCTAAGGATGGGAAAATACACGGTCAGATGAGGGTGTAATTCTTAGAAGTCATCCTTGCGTTCCAGAACTATGTAGCCAACATAGGTTGAGAGATCAACACTGTCAGATGAGGATTGATGAGGTGGATAAACACTGTCAGATAAGGGTCCAACCATTCTCTTTTTGGGACTATCAGATGAGGGTAACCCACAGGTTGTCCTTACTAGTGGCGTGGTATAGACACCCTTCAAATTGGGGTTACAGATTAGACCCCAACTCAGCTATAATGTATTATTTGGGGCTTGTCGGTTAGATGAATAATTCTTATAGTTTCAGTTACAGAATAAGGACTATTAGATACAGTCATTCAGTCTCAGTAATAGAACTTAAATATTTCTACAAAATTTAGGACTATCAGATATAGTCAACTCAAAATAGTATAAAACTCATCTAGTTCCATCAGAAACTAGACTGTCAGATATAGTCTCTCCATATTAGTTATTTCAGTTATACATTTAGCAGTATCTTATGCTATCAGTAATTAGGCTCAGTAATTATGTTATGATCGAACTCAATTATAGTTATTAGGTATTCATGGATGTATTCTCACGTTCATGTGTCCAATCAGTTAGTATAGTTTATGCATGTGAACCCTTTGTATTCAGCGTACCTTACATGTATACCAATATATTTCAATGTACTGAAGCATTTATGCTATGGTGTTTTATACCATAGGTTCAGAAGCACGAGATTTAGAGCATTAGTAGTATTCCAGTCTTAGATGTCAGAGTTAGTAGTGAGTCCTCATACTTCGAGGACATAAACAATACTTCATTATCTAATTAATTTATTTTAGTAGTTAGAGTTAGTTGGGGATATGTCCCACCAACTCCTTATTCAGGCAGTTCAGTCAGTTAGAGGCTTTTCAGACTATCATATTCAGACAGTTTATTTTAGGTTTTGTTTTGGTATTGTGATACCATATCATTCAAATATTATTTTATCAGTTTTGAACCTTATGGTCTTACATCCTTTATTTCCGCATTTATACCGTATATCATGCAGTGTACAGGTACATATATCAGTCATGGATTAGCTTATGGTCCTTCAGGGTCATGAGCACCATGTAACATTCCGAGTACTAGATTTGGGGCATTACAACTATTAGGGAGGTTCTTCTAACCAACATACACTATGTGAGCTATCATTGAAAGAAAGTTGATAAAAAATGAGCATATAATGGTTAGAATAGGATTAATTCAGTGTTATTCATGAATTAGGGCTTGGAAAAAGACTAAACTACCGCTTTAAAAATCAACTTTGAAAAACTAGATGCCAATTTTGGCACTAAGTGCGATGTGGTGCCTATCTCGGTGCCATACTATAAAAAGGACTAGTACCATTTTGCACTATGTAGCGATGTGGTGAAATTGCATTGGGCTACTAAAAAGGGGACAAGTCCCATTTTTACCTTTGGTGCGACATGACATAATCGTGTTGCACCTCTAGAAAAAGGATGAACGAGAACTGGAACTTTACCGTGATATGGGCCAATCACAATGCTTCACTGGAATTGGACAATTGCGATTCTGCCCATCACCGCAATGCAGTGCCTATCAAAATGCCCTACTATTTTCACTAAAACCGTCATAACTTCTCAACCAAGTATTGGATTAAGGCAAAATTGGTATCATTGGAAAGCTGAGCAAATTATCTACACATTGGTAGGTTGAGAGCTTTAAAATTCTACATGTATCAAGAGTTATTCATTTTTTGAAGTTTACCCTTGATATTCTAGGAGTTAAACTGAGCTAGGAAAAGTATAGGGTATTACATTGTAAGACCCCGCAAAGGCCTAGTCATTTCAATCCTTTATAGCATGCCAAAATAGGTCTCAGACTTTGGAAATTTCAGCCAAGTGTTGACACTTAGTCTCATTTTTGGCCTCGATATTTCAATGGCATCATTTCCAATATTTCCAACCATAGAATATCAATTTTTAAATTGATTCATGATCAGGGTTATCTATAGGTCATCTAGGGTGAGTTTTGGAATTTTTGAACGCCGTTTGAGTCACGTTTAGATGACCAAAACAGCAAGCTAATGCGATCTCAATGCATCGTGTTGGCTGTTGCATCATCATCATCGACGTGATGCCTCGGTGATTGCATCAACCCCATCAATGCGGCGCGTCACCTATCGTGTCACTGGGCAAGTTTTGTATATTAAGTTACGGGTTTGAGGGGGTAATTTGGTCAGTTTACCCTTACAATGCTCTTCCATAACACAAAATTAAACCTCCCAAGGGGCAAAATTCACTCATTATCTCACAAATACTCTCAAGAACAAAGCCCTAGTTTCATCAAGTTGAAGTCCAAGTCCTAAGAATTCACCACAATTCTTACGAAATCAATAATCAAGGAATGTTAGGTGTTCATCCTTGGGTTTCCTTTCCACCCTAGGAGTTCAAGAAAACTTTTTTTAAAACTACAAGTTTTCATATTCATGATTTATATGCGTAAATTGGGTTGTATTCATGTTTGTGTCGTGGTGTGGGTTTCTATTCAAGATTTAATTATAAGTTTTATGAACATAAGATAGCATGTGTTTTTAGTGATGTAATTACCATGTTAAAACCCTTGGAATTTCAAGTTTAAGTTGTAGTAATGATACTTATGTGTTGTTCATTATCATGTGCATTATCCATGCTCCACAAGTTTTTGATAAAAAGTTCATATAAGTAAATTATGCATGGTATCTTATTGTTATGTTGCTAAAGTTGTGACATGAGTTTATCTATTATACTATCGAGTCCTGGCAGTATTTATTACCTAAAATCTAGTTGTTTACTTAGTTGCAGTAGTTATAGAATCATCCCAGTAAAGGTCAATGTAATGACCCGAGACTACCCTCAAGTCGCCACATGGTGCTTCGACCCCGAAGGACCACAAGCAAACCCATAAATGATATTTTTTATGAGCACTAAATAATAATACTATATCATGTGGAAAATGGACTGAAATGCCATAAGGTTTAAAATATCTGAAATACTAATAAATAACAATATCTAATAAAAATTGAACACTGTCTAAAAACTATTCTGAAAAGGCTCTAACTGAATCTGTCTAAAAATGGAGTTGATGGGACAATCTCCCATCTAACTCCATCTATTGAACTAATACATCTATTGAAAATATGAAATAGTATAATATCCTCAAATGATCAGAAACCTAAATCTACTATGCGTGATCGGGAAATTAAGCGTCCGAACCTATGATACGAAACATCATAGCGCAGAAAAGTATGTGTCAGTACGTGGGAATGTATTGGTATGCTAGACGAGGAAAGGCTGAATGCAAGGTTTCATATGTATAAGGATATAACTGACTAAATGAGAATAACTGAATATGAGAGTATGTGGAGAATTTGAGAATACTGTAAATACTGAGAATGCAATATGTGTGTATACATATATATCTATATAAACTGTAACTAAGCTTTTCTTATGCTAAGTATTGAATTTTGATAACTGATTAACTGATATTGATTGACTGTATCTGGCAGTCCTACTTTTGTAAAACTAAGATAAGCTCTGAACTGAAGACTAAAATTGAGACTGAAACTGTGGGAGGTAATCATCTAACCGACATGCCCCAAATCTGAACTAATAGAAGTACAACCTTTAACCCCAGTTGGAAGGGTGCTAATACCGTAACACGGGTACTAACACTAGAAAACCAGGATGCCAAGCCTAACTAACGGGTGAGACCTGGGCGGAACCAAGCCTAATCTAACGGGTGACCCCTAAGAGGTAGCCAAGCCCAGTATGACGGGTAACTCCTCATCCTGTGCTAGCTACGTATTTCTGGAGTACAAGGATTTTTACTAACGACTCTGCCTATCTGACGGGGAAGCCATCATCTCAACTGTCACTCGGTGCTAAATCCTACTCCCAACTGAAAGACACTAAACTGAATATACTGGACTGGACTAGACTGAGACTGGGTTTACTGAGTTTTCCTAAGTTCTATAATTGACTGAGTTCTACTGAGTTCTGTAACGGACTGAGAGTACTGATCATCACTTGACTGATACTATTCGGTAACTGACACCGACTCTAGGTAAACAGCTAAATTATTGGGTATTAAATACCCCTAGGACTTGATAGCATGAAAAGTAAAGCAAAGCATAATCTTGAATAATATAACAATGTTCACTTGGTCATAATTCATTCATAGAGACATTTCATCAAACACTTGTAATGCATTAACTTGTACATGAATAGGATCACATAATAACATGTCATGCCTCCACTAGTCAATTCACATAAGCATTTTATCAAATACTTGTAGGGAATAAGCTTGTACATGATTAAGATCTCATAATAACATCTCATGATTCCTCTATCTACTTTACATAGGCATTTTACAAAATACTTGGGGAGCATGAGTATTTCACATGATAATGGTCATCACATAAACATCATGAATACAATACTTAACTGCAAATTCAAGGTTGTAGCATATAATTCATTTAATTCCCCCTAAATACTATTCTATTTTCCATGAATCTTATCATAATCATGGATTAAAAACCAAATCAACATCATAAATACATTAATCACTTTATAAATAAGGATCTATCAAGATAATCACATATTTGTTATACGTGCTATTTACTTTTATGAAACTTTTATATAAATCATGGATTGGAACGCAACTAGTATTATAAACTTGAATTCAATCAAATTCAAACATGAAAATCATAATACATCATCTTTGTACATTGAAAAAGGATTCTTGCACTTCATGGGTTAAAGGGACCTATGAATCAACAACTAAAATACCTTAATTTGTGAGATTCTTAATGTTCTTGACGGATTTCTTGAGCTGGACCTTGATTTCTTGAACTGGGATTTTGCCCTTTGAGAGAGAATGGCTTGATTCTTGAGAAAATAGTGAATTAATGAGCAATTTGTGCTCTTTTAGGATTTTATTGTGTGTTTAGGCTAACTGGGGGTGAGGGCAAAAGACCTTAGTGCCCTCAAAATTAAAACTTAGAACTGACTGAAAATCTTAATTTTGTACGCTGGCGCGACGCGGCACTATCATGTCGTGTCACTAGAAATTAACAAATGAGAACTGGGTTGATGGCGCGACGCGGCACCATCGCGGTGCCTTACTGATTTTGAATTTTCCCTTTGGTACGACGCTCCATGATGGTGGAGTCACACTGGAAAGTGACAATTAGGAAAAAGGCTAGTGGCACGACGCGGTGGGATCACGTTGTCTCACTAGAAAATGACAAATACCATTTGGACTGCCTCCGCGATGCACTGGAGTACTAGGTGGTACACTTTCTTACTAAAATGGCTTTAACTCTTTGCCCGAGTGTCGGATTTGGGAAAATTTGGTATTGATGGAAAGATTATTCAATTTTTCACACAATGGGAGTTCTATATATGGAAAATTTCACACGAAATAAAAAGGTATTCATTTTAGAAGATAATTCTTGACATTCTACGGATGAAATTAAGCTAGGAAAAAGCACGGGTGTTACAGTCAAGAACTGTAGTACTCAGTCTGTTAACAAAACTCAGTGAAATCAGTCTAGTTCAATCAGTCAACACGATCAGGTTCAATTCAGTCAAACTTAGTACAGTCTAGTGATCAGTATCTTTCAGTTGGGAGTAAGATTCAACATCGAACGAACTTAAGGATGGGGGCATTCGTGTCAGTTAGGGTTTGACCCTTAGTAGCAATCCTTGAGTTACAAAACTACGTAGCCAGCATAGGGTAAGTTGTCCTCCTGCCAGACTAGGGTTGATGCAATCATATATATATTTCATGAGTCTTCCTACTACATTAGGGTTTACACAGCATTGTTAGTATCCCGTGGCAAGGTGATAACACCCATCCAACTGCGGTCACAGGTTGGACCCTAAATTAGTCAACATCGGGGTATATCAGTTGGATGAACACTCCTATAGTTATATTTTTAGTCTCAGTATTTAGTAAAGAAATCAGTTAGTTCTATAGAACCATGGGTATCAGTTATCAGTCACTCAACCATCAGAATTCAGTACTTAGTTTTAGTGTAATCTCAAATACACAATGTATACCTATATGCACAGTATTGCATGTTCAGTATGTTCAGTGGTTACAGTTTTGCATGTACCCTCATCTAGTTACTTCATGATGTTCATTCAGTCAGTTATCATCTTATGCATATGAACCCATGTATATCAGCCTTACCTTACTTAGCATACCAGTATATTCCACGTACTGACATATACTCACTTTTGCACTATGATGTCTCATATCATTGGTTTGGACGCTCAGGTTCCTGATCGTACTTAGCAGCTCAGGCTATTAGCACCAGTTATAGTGGTGAGTCCTCATATTTTGAGGACAGAGTTTACATATTTCAATATTTCAGCAGTTCAGTAGTTATTTCTATCAAAGTTAGTTTGGGGTTTGTCCCATCAACTCCATATTTAGACAGATAGAGGCTTTCAAACTAGCATAGCCAGTAATTCAATTTTCAGATGTTATTATCAGTTATACTTTGTTGTTATTTCATTATTTTGAGAATATTATGGTATTTTCAGAGTTCTTCCGCATATACTCCATTTTTATATTTATTGCTCATAGCAGATACCAGTCATGGGTTAGTTTGTGGTTCTTCGGTGTCATAAGTACCATATGACGCCTAGGGTGCAGTCTTAAGGCATTACAAACTATGTCAACAAAATATGACAACACAATACTCAAGTTCCATATACGAAGCCTGTACTAAATTACTACTTAATCTAGATCGGGACAAGGCCCCTGGACAGACAATAAGACAACTGACCTAATATAAGAATAGAATGCCTTCCAAAGCAAAGGAGCCTCACCAATCTCTGAATGTCTGAAAATAATCTACTAGTTTTCAAGACCACGAGACTGGGCCTTAGAACCTGAAATATAGGGGGTCAATACTCGAATGTACTGGTATGTAGAACAATCCAAAAATAATATGTGTTTTATACAACATAGGTGAGAGCATTTCATAAATCAATTTAGCATAAGGTAATTGAAAACATATGGCCATAATTTAATGAGCTTCAAAACATCTTCTTGAAATCATGACTCAACTCTGCATTCTCTGTTAAGAAAGATGGTACACCCTACAATCTATAATTCCACAGACTATATGGAATCCTCCCTTGACTTAGCGGCCAAGCCCCCAACCCAAGTTTGCTGCGAAGGCTGGAGTCTCTGCATCTCTACTACGCCACAAAGTCATCCCCAGTGTACAATCCCCTATTTTAGGGCAACATAAAACCCATGTCGGTAAATCATGATTTTGGACAAAGAGTTATATAAACTTGTGCTTTATTCAGATAACCATCTAACTCTCTTTAAGCCCCATTTTAGACTTTTAAAAATCATGCTTTCTTCTTATAAACTATTTCTCTCTTATTCTGTTTAGGGCCTATCATAACAAGATATCGTCATGCCCAGACTTGTAAGTCCTTCATTTCATATCACAACATCTATACTGCCCTTCTTATTTCAAAGCATGTTTTGACCACCCAAAAGATTTAAAAATCACACGAGAATTCATATTTCTAAAGTACATGAAAACTTATGCAAAAACACTCATTTTTTTCAATACTTTATCTACGGTGGTCATATCTTTCATAAATTACAAACAATTCTCTATTAGGAACATGAACATTTATAAATCAAGGAAAACACCCTCTCATTTAGTCATAAAAATAGTACAATTCCTACATGATAGTAAACCTTCAAACTCAAGCTTTTAGCTATCCGTATGATTAACCCACAACATGTAAAAACAATGGGTTTCATAATAAGAGGGGGAATTACATATATCATGCTCTCATTTAACTTCTCAAACTTAATATCACATGAAAACATTTCGAATTTAGGTTACAACGCCACAATTTCCACAAGACTTCATCATAAAATGGGATTTTCAATGCATGTTCATCAATATTTTTGAAACCCATTTCGCATGCATAAGTATATACTCCTTAGATCTTGTTTAAAACAGTAAATCTATGCCCATTAGGTTTAGGATAGTCCCACATACCTTTTTGATGAATCAAATTTGAGACTTGACATAGCTATGATCTTGGCATGTGTTCTATGGCACATGATCATAACATTGTAAGGCATGAATTTTTCTTAAGAATTCATGACCTACGGTGTGCATGACCTAACATTTTTGCCAAAATAATGTGGATTCTACATATGAAACAATTTTTTTTTCAATTTCTTGAGACTTTCGATATTTAAAATTCATTAGTTTGACTATTTTAGATTTGTATTCAGTTACTAAAAGAATTTTAAAAAATATACTTAATCGACAAGTTCATGAGAGAGGAGATATATAAAAATAGTAAGTTACTTTTTTACTATTTGATGAATAGTGATTTTCTACTCTTTTAGAAATTAGACAGTTTTAAACGTCGCTTGGATAAAAATGAAACTTTTATGCCCTAAAGGGGTCGATTGGCTAGAAACATGTCATCCCGAGATTATTTATTTTGGGATTACCAAAGGCATAATAAATAATCTTGTATTTTATTTTAGGATTATTATACCTTATACCTCACACCAAATGTCTCCTTAATTATACCTCCACCAAATGTCTCCTTAATGGATGACTGGCCTTTACCCTACTTAATCGATCCAACCCTAGTAGTTCGTAGTTCAAACTCAATTACAATCCCAAATTAAATCTCTTTTATTTTTACTTGCTCTATTTTTTTTTACCAGATACATCCCTTTTTCTTACCCATTAACAAACCAAAATATTGGCTACATGAACTCTTTTCTAATGTTGTGTACGGATTCATAGGAATTCAATAACTTTAAATTTTATATACTTCATGATCAGCTTGATTAAGATTGTTTCAATACATGCGCTGAGATTTTTACGAGACATAAGAATAGAATAGAAACATTCTCTACCTCAGATGATACGTCTACTAGCCTTTAAATTTTTGCAACGCTTCTCCACTATGCTTTCAGCTATGATTACCACGTTTCAACATCTCAATCTTATAATTTCCCTCTAAATATATAACTACAAGAGATTGATATAACTGTATAGTACTTCTATGTTGAAACATAAACAAGAGTAAAGAGACGCTAGCTTAATCTACGGGACTGCATACTCTACATCCCTTTAAGAATATTACTCAACACTAACACTACAAACAACCTCAGGTCTTAAATCGAGTAATACTAACCACATAGCACATCGGTTTGATTATCTATCAATCATAACATTCAAACCTATCTCTACTATACCCATTTTATAGATTTTCCCTCGAAAACCTACAACTTCAATCATTCTCACAAAGATTTTTCCCACATATTGCCTTCCTAACTATTTCACATAGTGAAAGTTTATCTACTTCTGTCCCCCTTCACCTATCACCTTAGCTCGAGAAATTACATCAAAATTTTCATATCAATAATATCTATTCCCCTACCTAAAACATTACTACGCTTCCACAACTACCACCATACTAACATACGGAGGGTCATTAAGGGACCCGAGCATAAGCACCATAAATAAGAGTAACACTATTTGACTATAACTTATATTTATTGCACAACTCAAGGTGAGACATGAGTTGTAGATACGATACAATAGACATGAAGTGCTTCATATATCATGTGTCTGGATCATAAGTATAGAATCTTTTGGAAGAAACACAACACAACATGAGTTATTGGATAGACCACAGTGACAAACATGAGCTCTTACACTGTGATTCATATAACGTAAGGTCAGAATTCATGAAGTCAATGATTAAGACAAGGATTGATACATGGAGTTGTTGCTTTTCATTTTTGGAGCTAAGATTGTCATGAGTTCGCATGCACCTTATCACTTTGGCTAATCCCAACATAAAATAAATCAGTAACATATAGAAAGTATAGTTCCTTATAAATAAGCATGATATGAGACATGGATCTGTAGGTCATGAGCATCACTACATAGATCTTGAATACATGAAAGACTGGATGTACTGAGACATCATTGCTTCTAGTTTGAAGGTCAGAACATGACATGACTTACATAGATAACTAAGACCATAGACATGGGCAGGACTTGAATACATAAGACATTAATAGAATGACCACTTAAATTGAAGTAGGAGGAGTTTTCTTGAATAGGACTAGATTTATCATGACTCTTCCCTAAAACTTTCCACCATGAGAAAATTCAAAAACTACCTTAGTTTGCCATCTTCCTCTTAGATCAAAGTCACAATCCTAAACTTGCGTACATATCCTTTCATCAAATCTATAACCAAAACTCTCCACACAATGGGGGTATCACCATGCACATAAATATTAAACTCTCCCTGATAAACTATGCTCTAAAGGCCTAGTTGTCTATATGCGCTACTCTTAACTTCCACTATCCTATATAACCATCACCCTACAACTCCCACTCTCATGCGCATACACATCCACACTCCTTATCATATAACAATCCATTCTCCATTGCTTAACATACTAACATCAAACCTCTAATTATATATCCTTACAACTTAATAAATTTTGTAAAACTATACCAAAGGCGCATATTTTCTACCTATATTTCCTCAATTAAACTCTTAAGAACACTATACTGTAGCTTTTCATACTTTTCTATACTACAAAATTGAAGAACATGGACTAGGTAAAAACGGCACCTATACATATAAAACCTCATCTAACCACATGCTACTTGGGGCTTAACTTATTCTTATAAAATCTAATTCTCTTATCCACCAAATAACTCAGCCACAATTTATCATTTTAACACTCATCCTCATCTACACATATTCCTCTAAATTACCACTTAAACTTTTCATAAGTTATTGACCTAGGCTATTTCACACAATAAATCAAGCCTACTAATTCATTCCTACAAAACATGCATCATTAGTTGTAAGCTACTATTCTTATCACCATAATGCACATCTAAGTTCAAGCCTATTTTCTAACACCAATCATGTAACATCAATGAAGCATGCTGTAATGTTATACTGGTCCAGCAAATGGGGAAATCAACCCAATTATGTCATTTCACTTAACTATTACCTCCAATCACATCCCCTCTATGACACTACTACTGCACCTCAAAAATCTATTACATACCTTCTCACATGTAGTACTAGTTTACAACAACTAGAGAAAAGACAATAAAGGGGGTAAAATCACATAGTAGGTATAGTCGGTCTTAATCTTATAATATAACCCATTACGATCTTTTTCTCACATTAAATCAACTTTTCCATGAATACATTTAGACTACTTTCAAAGTTCCTTAAACATCACTAAGTTTTCCCCAAGTTAGTCTATACTTATAACTTATTGGATAACCTACCCCTTTTCGTTTACCATCTATAAATGATTTCTATAACCACCATAACTAACCACTCTAGGCTCCTTCCCTATTTGAATAAATAATAATCATATCCAAACACTTCCTCCGCAGACTACCATACACTCTAAAAATTTTGCTATAATATTAGCCAATCGCCATAAAAGAGCAAACCACCCCCTAGTCAGGGACTAAAACTACTTATTTATGTAAAAGTCACCCGCATTTTGACTTCTAGACTTGTGATTTTATATAACTAACTTTGGGACCATCTTACTACCAAGAGGTTATGACACCTTAACATATACTACTACTCGAGTGGAAATACTGTTCCAACATTCTGCTATATATCTCTACCCTTAAGCATGACATCTGCAACAAGGAACTGAACACACTTTATATTGCGGGCTTAAAAGCACGATTGCATAATAGCATTAAGATAGAGGTATACCCTCGAGTCAATATATTTTGAAGCATTAATTGACTCTCATTAAGTCCTTGTGCTATCTCATAACTTCATAGATAACTCAATCAGAATGTACCACATCATTGGGAATCTAAACTTTTGGACTTATATTGCCTAGAAAATGAGGATTGTAAAATTGGAGCAAGGAAGGAATTTGGATAACTTTCGTATGGATAACGCTATAGCACGAACTACAGTATGAAAGAATGAGAAACACTCCTAAATACCCGATAGCCTCCTGATTATAAGTGTGGTGCACAACACACCTATAAGCAAGACTTTACTAGACATGGCTTCGTAGACACTCTGGTACCATGAACCATGCTCCGATACCAAGTTTGTCACGACCCGAGCCAAGAACCTAGCCGAGACAGGCATCCCGAACCACATAGGCTCGAGAGACCCCTTAACATCCTACCATAAGCATAATCTATAGATAAATAAAAGTGCGGAAGATATAAAGACAATTCAAGGGAAATTCACAATACAACTGTGTCAACAAAATATGACAACACAATACTCAACTTCCGTCTATGAAGCCTTAACTGAATTACTAGTCAATCTAGATCGAGGCAAGGCCCCCAGCCGGACCATAAGACAACTGAACTAACATAAGAATAGAATGCCTTCCGAAGCAAGGGAGGCTCACCAATCTCAGAAAGTCTTAAAATAATATATTGGTTTGCAAGACCATAGGTCTGGGCCTCAGAACCTGAAATATAGGGGGTTAACACTCAAAATTACGTAAAACAATCTGAAAATAAAATGTGTTTTATACAACATAGGTAAGAGCATTTTATAAATCAATTTAGCATAAAGTAATTGCAAACACATAGGCATAATTTAATAAGCTCCAAAACATCTTCTTGAGATCATGACTCAACAACACCCTACAATCTGTAATTCCTTGGGCTATATGGAATCCGTCCATAACTCGGTGGCCAAACCCCCAACCCAAGTTTGTCGTGAGGGTTGGAGTCTCTGTATCCCTACTATGCCACAAAGTCGTTGCCAACATACAATCCCTTATTTCAGGGCAATATAAATCCTGGGTCAGCAAATCACAATTTGAGGCAATGAGTTATCTGAACTCATGACTTCATCGGGTGACCATCTAACTCTCTTTAAGCCCTATTTTAAACTCATAAAAATTATATTTTTTCTTATAAATTGTTTCTCTCTTATTCTGTTTAAGGAACATCATAATAGGGTATCGTCATACCCAGACTTATAAGTCCTTCATTTCATATCACAATATCTCTACTTCCTTTCTTATTTCAAAGCATGTTATTTACCACCCAAAAGATTTAAAAATCACACGAGAGTTCATATTTCAAAAGCACATGAAAACTTATGCCAAAACATTCTCTCTTCAATACTTTATCTATGGTGGTCATCTCTTTCATCAATTACCCAAAATTCTCTATTAGGAACATGAACATTTATAAATTAAGGAAAACAACCTCTCAGTTAGTCATAAAAATAGTACAATTCCTACATGACAGTAAACCTTCAAACTCAAACTTTTAGCTATCCATATGATTAACCCACAGCATATAAAAATAATGGGTTTCATAATAAGAGGGGGAATTACATAATCATGCTCTCATTTAACTTCTCAAACTTAATATCACATGAAAACATTTTGAATTTAGGGTACAACACCATAATTTCCACAAGACTTCATCATAAAATGGGATTTTCAATGCATGTTCATCAATATTTTTGAAACCCATTTCGTATGCATAAGTATATACTCTTTAGATCTTGTTTAAAATAGCAAATCTATGCCTATGAGGTTTAGGATAGTTCCACATACCTTTTTAATGAATCAAATTTTAGATATCTTGATTCTAGGCCTTGGAAATATAAGTCTTGAGATGAAACCCTAATTTTTCTCTCTTTGAGGGAGGAGAGAAGGAGTTACGAGAAATTGATATTTTTATATGTAAATAGGTATTGAAGTGTGATTTAAGTCGTGGAGGTAGGGTTTGAGGTGAGAAAAATAACAAAATATCCCTTCAAGAATCCTAAGAAAATTGGAGAAATTCTTCAGTTGACGACATGGTTGACAGCCCGTCAGTTAGGTGACGGCTCGTCAACTTAGTCATCACTTTCAAGTTGGGATTTTCCACTTAATGACCTAGGCTGATGACTAGAGCTGATGGCTAGTCACTTAGCTGATGGCTCATCATATTAGCTGTCACCTAAGTGATGGATTACTAGCGTAGTCGTCACTTAGTTAACAGACAGATACTTTGAAGTAAAATGAGCAAAACTTTCTACTCTGATATCGGATTAAGGTGAAACCATTTTTGTTGAAAAGAAGACTCAAAGATATTTTATTTGGTATATAGTAGGCCATATAACACATTATATACTAGGATTAATGGTCGTTGAAAATTGATCCAAGTTGAAACATTCACTAAAACTTATTTGATAGAAACGTTCTCAACTCGTCTTTGAGTTAGGAGGTTTTTATGGTCTCACTTGACCTCGAAAGATGTTACCAAACTATACATTTTATCATCACACTTATATTGACACAGAACCATTGGGTTCGGGTCTATACACTTAGGAATGACGATTTGAATTCAAGCCTAAAAATGCAGGGTGTTACAGTAAACTACAAATTACGCATCCTCTCTACAAATAGAAAAGTTCCAACGGCTCAATCTATACCACTCCTAACAGTATAAAAGTTCAATATAAATCACATCATAAGGATATCAACACCATAAATAAAGAAGTTCAAATCATAGAATTGCTCACATAAAAGAGAAAAAATGTAGTGCTACACAATAATATGGAAGGTAGACAATGCTAAATGGTTCACCTCGTATAAATCCTCCGAGCCTAAGCTTCAAAGATGACCGATGGGGGGTTCACAACCCATATACTAAACAGAAATCTCATCAACAAACCTTGTTGATATTCACCGGAGTAAAACATTTTATAAAGTGGTAAGTTTTCTTTCGTAAAGAAATCCAAGATTAATAGTAATACCAGATCCATGAACAACGATATAATATGTGAGTATGCATGATCATGAAAAACAAAATGATATCTAACAGTTAACTCAACAATGTATAAATTAAACTCGAAACCATCAATTACTCAGGTAGTTCATGGTACAAGTCAAGATATGCTAGAAAACTACACAAATCCCCATAAGGATATCTCAATAACAAAGAAGCATTTTATAAGGTATCAATAATATAAACTCAAGACCCCACTCAAGCATCACAATGATAATCATTCCTCAAAGCAATCATTAATACACAAACAAGACCAGCATAAAACCTCTCATGAGCAATATAATAATAATAATTAATCTTAAAAGATGAAAGCAATGACATACTTTCCAATGCATAGTATGTTTTACAAGATCATCCTGAGGGTTGTTACTCCTAATACCATTGGTTATTTTCACAAATAAGAAAGAAAAATAAAATAAAAAAGGAGAAAAAAGTAAAAAGAAAAATAAAATAAAAAAGGAGAAAAAAGTAAAAAGCACATATACTCTGAAAGAAGATTTAATTAGTTCCAATATCATACATGATTTTAAGAAAATAAATAATAAAAAAGTCACAAGTAAAACACATAAAATCAAAAAATTCAGTTAAGTGACGTCCTGCTACTTTTTTGTTAGACAAATGAAGAACATTGTTTAAAAAATTATAAAAATTTAAACACGTTTGATAAGGTATTACTTTAAAATATAATGTTTCATTTCTTTATAATTTTTAGATCATTGAAGGGGAGCCTTGGAGTAACTGGTAAAGTTGCCTCCATGTGACCAGGAGGTCACCGGTTCAAGCCTTAGAAACAGCCTCTGGCAGAAATGCAAGGTAAGGTTGCATACAATACACCTTGTGGTTGGCCCTTCCCCGGACCCTGCACATAGCCAGCTTTAGTGCATCGGGCTACCTTTTTTATAATTTTTAGATCACAAATATACAAAATTTGGATCAGAATTCAAAAAATTTAAAGCACACACACAATTGCAATTGATTTTGGATAAGTTATCAAAAAATTAAATTCACGTGACATAAAATAAGAAGCCCTTATATCTAACCCTAAATTCTAAATTATTATGATTGAGAAACCTAGAAAAATCATTTGAACATGTAACATAAGAAAGAATAACATAAACACTATGTATAACTAATAACATATGTATTAATATAGAATTGTCAAATTTAATAAGAAACAAAACTCCTAAATCGAAAGATAAAACTTTAAAATCACTAAAATAGTTAACACAAAATCCTAATATATATAACGAAAATAACTAATATCCGTTGTTTTAACACGTGTTTTTAACATTTCAAGGAGTAAAAAAAACACTAAAATTTTCTAAAAAGTTAATCCTAACCGCTAATTAACAATAAATACTAGAAATCTTACAAAAGAGGAACAAAAACACACATAGTAAAAGAAGAATAACAAAAGAACAGCATTTCTACATACAATATTTAGATGAGGCAAGATAGATATTATAAACTTTGTGATATTTATTCGTCCATAATAATTCTCCACTCACTTGCATTGACAAACTACTGAAATATTTTAGAAAACGAGTAAAGATTTAATGAGTTGTTTAGTTTAGTGGATTGGGAACAAATTAAAATATAGTCATTAAGTTTATTAAAATTGAACAAAATAATTGGATAGCATACTTTGTTTTTTCTAAAATAAAGTATAATTTCTTAATAATTTTTAGGGCGTAAGAATGTAAAGTTCGGATAACACTTCAAAAAAAAACATTCACCTTAACATTTAATTCCAAATAAGTAATCAAGAAATAAAATATTTAGCACAACAAATTCAAAAGAAGATCTAGTTATATATTCTTTTAAGATTTCAATTGCAAGACCGACTTTTTACCTCGAAACTCAAGATATTTAATTCATTTTTTTATTATTGATAGGGATATAATTTCTTAGAAGTATGATTTATTAATGTCACAGTTCAAATATGGGTCATGATGGCACTTATCGTGGCTCAGCCTTGATAAGCCAATAGCCCAAACTAAGAAATGAAAAAGTGAAATCAATAATAATGTAAACCAAAGAGAGACTTCTTGAATGAAGTTGGACCAATACCAGCACAATAATACCAAAAATATGAAAAAAGTACATATCCCAAAATCTGGTGACACAATACAAAAGCATCTATTACAATATCCAGAAACTGAAAATACACATTTCTTATAAACAAAAACAAGTAGGGATAGATGAGGTCTATATTAGCGCTGAGCTCTAAAGCTAATCAGTACCTCAAAAATCTGAATCTCCGAACAAATCAACTTGTACGCGTGGTGCTAGAATTGGGATCTACACTGAAAGACACATAGGGATTAGTACGGTTTTTTTGTACTTAGTAGGTATTCTAAGTCGACTAAGTAAAGTAGAAAATAATATGAGTAAAGAAAACTATGAGCACGTCATATGTAAACAGAAAAGTTCTAAATGGCAGCTCACACTATCTCCACTAATAGTTCTATATAAATACTGGAAAAAAGTATGTACAAATACACGCAAAAAGTACACAAAATAAAATACAAGTCAAGAAGATTAAAAAAATCATGAAAGATGTGTATGCAATACAATGAGGATGGGATGAATGGTGAAAGTAATAGGGTTAGTTTTCTTATACACCTATCGAGCTTACAACTTCCAGGTAGGACCCGAGGGGGGGAGGAGGGGGTCGCAACTAATATACTATAATTCATATTTCAATCTCAACCAACCTCTCTGGTTCGTGTTCACGGAGAGGATTTTCATAAAATGGTCTCATTTTCTTTTAAAATATTATTCCTTGGTGGTACTAGTAGCTCATGAATGTATATGTATGGAATGAGGATATAATGCTCACAATCAACTCTATATGAAGATATATGATCCATCCAACATGTATATATGTCCACAATTCATGATTATCAACTCTAATTAGGCAACATCAGAATAAATATTCATGTAAGACATTTTTTAGATCATATCAACCCTAACTCAAGCATTTCAATCATGATAAAGGCAATAATTGCTCAAAAGGGCCTAAAATAATAACTCAAGCCCCTGCACGGACATTATATCTAAACTAAAGGCATTTAAATTCACTAATAAGGCTAATGATGTCAAATAAATTTTCCACGGACAATACACAATATTAGATATCACAAGTCAACAATAATAGAATATAAGTTTCCACATGGGCACACAACAATAATAATAATCTCGAAATATAAACTACATAGTCTTTTTTCTCAACTCAAACAAATCGACTACCCGGGTCAATATGAAAAAATTAAGCCATAACCTACCTCCAAACATGAAATTCTGGCCTAAAGTACTTCAATACGGAGCTTTCTCCATACGAATGACCTCGAAATAACTACAACATTCAATTGTAGCATCTAGGCATATAAAGAAAGCTAAAGATACTCATATTGCTCATAATCAAGTTGGGTCCAAAATGGTTTCGAGAAACGGGTTTTAAAATAAAAAAAGATAAAATTGAAGTTTTATTTTAAATACACATTCTCAAAGATTATAGGAGTCTAAGGTTAAAAACTCATGCAAACATGACTTTACAATGAGGTTCAAATTGAAGAAAAACTATTTTTTAAGCTTTACTAGGAAAAACCCCAAAATCTCATTTTAAAAATCATGATTAACAGATGTTTTCGAAGATGAAATCAATGAAAAATAATGGTGATATGAGTTTAGAGGTTACCCACACAAAACACGATGAAGAAATCCTTAAAAATTATCTTTTTTTAAGTTTGAAGGTCTAAAAATAGTAAAAAGACGAGAAAAGAGGATTATATACAGAGGTTGTTGCTTTAGCGGCTCAATGACCGCTAAAGAGATCACCAATAAAATGATAGGATACAACTAAAGCAGTCACCGCTAAAGCGACTTGTTGGTACTTAAGAGGTTTTTTCTTTAGCAACCAATTGGCCGCTTATGCGGCTGCACCAGCTAATGCCTTGCACCAGCCAATTTGAAAATTGTCAAGTTTCCGATCAGATCCTCAAGATTTGTTCTGAATCCAACAAAAATTAACCAAATATACTGTCAAGATATTTTTGATGTTCTGGACTCAATGACAATGTCAAATTTTCAAAAAATAAATTATTTTTAATAAATTAACTCCCGGAGCTCCCTTTTCACTATTTTACAAACGAATAATCGAAATGCAAAATAAAGATTTTGAACCCAAATCAACCCCAATTCTAATCCAAATTCGACATTTTGAGTCTAATGAGACTGTCTAAATTATCATCTGACATTCATAATAACAAATAATAAAATATGGATTGACACATAATTATCAAATTAGCCTGAAATAAAAATCTTAACTCTAAAAATAAACTTTAAAAAAATTCTAAAATAGTTAATACCAAATTGTAACGAATAAAAGAAATGAATATCAAGTGTTTCAAGATGTGTTTTCAAAGAATCATCAAGAAATGAAATATTTATGTCAAAAAATAACATAGGAACCTTGAAAAAGGTTCACCCTGAACTATATCACACAAAATACTATAAATCTTACAAGAATGGAACAAAAATACACATAATCAGAAAAGGACAATAAGAAAATAACATCTTACAACATTTAAAAAAAAAAGTAAGATAGATGATATTAGGTTTGATGATGTTCACTTGTCCGTAATTCACTCCTTCAACATCGACCAACAAGTGATATTTTAAAAAAAAATAAGTTGAGAATTAATGAATTATTCAATTTTGTGGATCAGAATCAGATTAAAAAGGAACCTGACTATAATGTGAAATTGTATATCCGAGGAAAATCCTCAAATTAAAAATATATTTGTTAAGTACATTTATGGTGAAAATAGAAATAACTGGACACAAAACTGAATGAGAGTGGTGTATATTAAAACTAACCAATAAATGAAAGTAGAGAAATATATTTAGCCCTTTTGCCTATTTTAAATAATAAAATTAAGATTACTACATTTAACATTAATTGATTGGCTAGAATTATTCTCAACACAAAAACTGAAAATCAGCAAACAGCTTATCTTTCATACTCAGTGTTAAGGGTTTTCAAGACCAAACATTTTGTTATTTATAATGATATATAATCTACAAGTGCAATAAAACTTTTCAGCTAAGGATATCTAGTAAATATTACGCCATTACATATATTAACAATAATAACAAATTTAATATAATTTCAAAGATATAGAAAGAATATTAAATGGCTACATGATGTTAGTTCTAATATTGTCAAGTTCTAATCAATGTGATACTAGCGAGAGTTTATCTCCTAATTAAGAAAAGTTCTTATCATCATTTGCATGAGATCAGTAATGATTGCAGCAGCCTCCCAAGTAATCTTTGGTCCAGAAGCACATGACCATGAGAATATCATATCAATAAATATTTTAGGTTGAATAGGCATTGTTAATTGCTTCCAATAAAGCCTCTGTAACGATCCTCCCAGTCGTTTGGAAAATTTTCTTATCTTTTCTATTTTAACGTTCTACATAATTTGTATACGTGAATTATGACTCATGAGATGAGTAGTATCAACCCTTGAGGTATTTAGAAGTGATTTAATAAGTTGTTGAATTTTTTTAGCTTTAATAAAATTAAGTCCAGTCATGGCTAAGGTTCGATCGAAATGATCTCAGATTAGCATTTTAATATTCCCAATTGGTTCAGAACATACTTTTAGTTAATGTACATATTTAGTCTGTTTCCTAGAGGTCCCAAATAAATTTTAAGAAACTTTTTGAAGTTCTGAATATTTTAGACATTATTTTAGTTGGTGGTTCATGGGCCAAGTTGACATTTTCTTAGTTATTGAGACTTATGTACTAGAACAAAAACTTAAGTGGAAAGGGTTTGGAATAAACTTTAATAATAAAAAGTTATGGTAAGAAAGGGGTACGACAGCTAGCAATTATTTTTCCTATTATACAGATTCAAGAAGAACCTCTCGATTGACCTCCAGGTAACCCCTTTTACGTGAATTAATTTTCTATTGTCTTGCCTATGTACCGTTAAGTACATACTTATGAGGTAAGGGTAAGTTGGAATTAAGTGAGAAGTTTTTCCAGGTGAGTTTCGTTATTGTGGATTTGAAATTGGTGTATTAGGATTAGAGTTACTATTTAATGGGTTGATTAGGCTGTAGTAGTAACGAGAATGATATGGAGATTAGTGGACAGTAACGTACAGGTAAGGTTAATTAGATAATGTTAATGGTGTGATCTTTAGGATTATTATGAATTGGATCAGTATGTATTGTTTTATAATAACATTAATATAATTGTCAATGGTTGGTTGCTAGGAGTAATGAAATCTCATTACTGGACGTATTTACTCAGAGCCGAACTGATCATATGCTATTAATTAAGTACGTAGTGACGGTAATGGAGAATTAGCGATAGGATTGGCTTATGTCTATTGATTTTCATGTTGTTGAAGATTTTCCAGTTTACTATAGTTTGTGTATTATCGTGGACTCCGAGATTTATAGAATTGAGGTCTACATCTAGAATTCTTAGAGTAAAAATATATTAAGATTGGTGATCAAATGATGGTCTGTTTTAGTTGAAATTTGACGTACTAGTTCATATGCTTACGAAAAAAATATTTATTTGAACAGATTTTAAATATTCAGAGACTATACGGAAGGGCAAAACCCTTGCATAGTAGCTTGCACTCAAATTTCTTGGTTGAGGTAGGTTACAGTTTAATTAGATTTTAGACTCGATTCAATTGCGTGAATGCTCCTAAATTGAATACATTTTGATGGGTATTTGGACATGCTTGAAATTGTTAATCTTTGGATTGTTAATGCGTGTATAAATGATTATTAAAAATTTACTTGATGAAATTGTCTTATGACTTTAAGTGCACTTGTAAACTTAGTACATTGTATTGTATGCTATGAGTTTGTGTAATTTTGATATTGATAATATATGTATATATTGGATCGAGTACCACGCCAGTACAGATATGTATATGTTGGATCGGGTACCATGCCGGTACAAATATGTATATGTTGGATCGGGTACCACACCGGTATAGATATTTATATGTTGGATTGGGTACCACGCTGGTACGGATATGTATATATTGAATCGAGTACCATGCCGGTACGGGTATGTATATGTTGGATCGGGTACCACGCCGATACGAATATGTATATGTTGGATCGGGTGCCACGCCGGTATGGATATGTATATATTGGATCGAATACCAGGTCGGTATGGATATGTATATGTTGGATCAGGTACCACGCCAGTATGGTACATGAACGTAGATTATTCCCTACAGTTCATGACTATTTGAGAAAAAATAAGTCTCATAGCATGTGTGTACATATGTTTGTTGATTCTGTGGATATTTATAGTATGGTTGATACTCTTGATGGTTATGTGACTTGTTTGTGAGCACTACTTAACCTATTGTTGCTCTATTGTTGATTTATTGAATATTTGTTAGGTGATGATGCATGTCTACTTATTATTTGATTTATGTTATGTACATGTTATTAAATTGAGCTGGCCTATGATACCAACCAGTACATAGTAGTTTGTACTGATACTACCCTGTACGCTTCTTTTGTTTAGTGTAGAAAGTGTTCTAGAGGCTCAGACATGACCACACCTCTAGAGTTTGATAGCAGATCTTGTTCCAAAGGTGAGCACTCTGTCTCCAGGATGCCATGGGTCATCTTATTTATTCTTGTCCATCTTTTGGGCAATAAAACATTCTTTATTTTCTTTATTTTGGATATCTCTTTAGACATGATCTATGTTAGTAGTTCTTGTACAATGACTTTTGGATCTTGGAAATTTTAGTAAATAGTTTGTTTGACTTCCGCATTAATAATGATTATTCTTAGATTATTATTATTATGTTGATTTTATAATAATATCATCTTAACATTGACTAAGTGATTGGGTAATGGTTCGATTTAGATGGTTCTCCCACAGGAAGATTAGTGTGGGTGTTACTCACGGCCGTTTGGGTCGTGATAAATTTGGTATCAAAGCCCTAGGTTCATCGATCTCGTCATACAAGAACATGTCTAGTAGAGTTTTGTGTAACGGTATGGAGACATCTATACTTTTCTTCGAAAGGCTATAAGACACTCCGAAAATTCAAATTCTTCTTCCTTACATACTATTACTTGAATTCAATTGGTATCTGGCGATTCCAATTGGTATATGTTAATAAGAGCAATGTCAAGTAGAGTTCCGTAGATTAGTGTGTAGGGCCCCCCACCCAACCTTTGTAAGGCTATGAGGTATGTTGAAGTTATTTTTCTTTCTTTCTCTCCATCGTGTCATCCTAATCTGTGACTACTAGATTGAATCCAATTGGTATCTAGACAATTCCAATTAGTATCTTAATAATTTTGAATAAAAATCTAGGAGGTTTTAATTGGTATTTGTTAATAAGGTCTAAAAGTTGTTGTTAATATGTAAGACTTGTGAAAGTTGTGAACTTATTGATTGCTTGTGTTTGATATTTGGCTAAACTTGTGTTGCTAGATTTTTGTCATTGTTGTGAACTATTTTTGTTAAGTAATGAAAATTGACTAAGTTGTTTTTGTTGATAAATGTGATGAGATTATTTGATTTCTTGTTATCGTGAAACTAGAAATTCTGTGGTGCTTACTTATTTTTGGTACTATTATACTGATAAGATTGATGGTATGAGAATTGAGAGGATGATATGAGAATATGATGTCATGAAAAGATGGTGAGAAAGTGACCTTAATAAAAGACTAAGGTGATATGTGTTTTCCTTAATGAGATGTTCTTGTTAATGATGTTGTGGATGGATCCTTATGTAGTTTGATTATTTAATATTATTTGGGGATCCTTGTGTGGTCCGGTCATTAACATCGTATATAGAATTTTTGTGCAGTTCTATTACTGAAATTATAGTGGGCTCCTTGTGAGGACTAGCAAAGTGACATTATCATTGAGTTCCTTATGTGAACAAATTCTTAATTCTTGACAAAATAACGAGTTTTAAATAAAAGTGAAAAAAATTAGTAGAGGTTGTTGATACCTATAGAATTTGATTGATGACTTGTCTGGAATGTGATATTGGTGATGAGACTGTCAATGACCTATAATAAATTTATTTATTTATTTGGCCTTGCTTATGTACTAGTGGTGTGGGGATCACTCTTGAGGTGATTAAGAGTTAAGTAAAGCCCGTAATAAAAATATTCTTAGGTAGAAATAAGAATGACTTAGTATGTCTTAAATTGGTGTTAGTGATATATGAGAGGTTTGGCTTGACCATGAAGTATTTGTCGTTGAAAAATATTGAGTTAGTGATTATCAGGAGATAAGTTGTAGCTGTGGATTTATACATTAGGAAAAATTTTGAGAAGATAAATTATTATTGACTTGACCTTGTGACTGAATTATACATTTGCATGTTCCACATAACTTATACATGACACTTTTAGAGGATAGTAATTCCCATGATAATGGCAATACAAAATCAAATGGCTTAGTTACATTCATAAAATAATTAAGGATGATCTTAAATGGGAGAATAAGTGAATTATTAAATGGCATGTTTGATCTTTCCTTGAGTGATACTTAGTGGATATTTCTTGTTGAGTGTTTAAGGTATGATGATTAGATAGATATTAATAATTTTGTGGAGGACAATGTGTTGTAGGCTCTAATTATGTGGGACCCATAAAATAGCATGTTTATACCCCTTTTGAATTCTATTGTTTTTCCTCTCTAGTTTAGATTAGTTGTAGTGTAGTAATAATGTAAACCTATGTTTGGGATGTGGTTTTAGTAGTTGAAGCACGATTTGTATATTTAGCCTTATTGGGCTAGTGTGGTAGACTTGAAACTGCAAGTGGGGTACGGTTGACTAGAGTACCTTGTTTTTAGTCAAAGCTTCTATCTTAGGCTTGAATATGGCTTACTTGAAGTCTAGAAGATGAACTAGGTACCTTATCCTAGTTTGGAGAATAGTGTGCATAATTATAGAAATTAAGGATTAGAATTGGGATCGTCTGGCCCACTTAGGCCTAAATTTTTGTTAAGTCTTGTGGACTTAGTTGCAGATATTAAACATAGATTAGGCTAGTAAACCTTATAATAAGGTTACTTCGTAACTTGGTAACTTGTATTGATGTTCCCGGGTTGTGGATTTTGAGTTATAGTTATGATACTACCTATGGAAGTGATATTGGACATTTAGAGATGATATTTCTCCTAGTTACATTATATGGTCTATAGATATGATATTTTCTCTTAGACTTGATGATTGTCCCATAGTATAATACCCCGTATGATTCTAAGCTAGGAAGTGAACCATTTTTCCTACGTATGAAACCTCCTATCCTGCGATTCATAATTTAGTACATGACTTACAATGAGTATCCTAGCAATAATATAGCTTATGATGTGTTAAGCATGTTCATATGAGTCACTTAAGGTAATGCAAGCTAAGAGTTTTTGAATCCATCAAGTTTTAGTATTTGATTTCACAAGGGTCATCTTTGAACGATCATAACTCGATGTTTATGTGGTGTTTTGGTAGATTTAGACCCACCAAATTGTAGAGAATCGAATTAGCTTTCCATCGACACCAATTTTGCCCAAATACGACACCCGAGCAAAAAGTTATGACTTTGCAAAGTGGAGTACGTCGCCTGACATAAGGTATGCGATAAGGTGTGCAACGCACACCCTAATATGTGTGATAAGACGTGCGACGCACACCCTAAGGTGTGCGATAAAGTGTGTGCCGCACATGTGGGTGTCCAGGTGACTTCAATAGTCCGTTTTTAGGGTAAAATGGTCCTTTTATCACCCCTATATAATGCCTAAACACGGAATTAAGCCCTTATTTCACCAAAACATATTCTTTCTCTCAAAATCCTCTCAAGAACACAAGCTAGGGTTTTCATAGAAGATTCAAGTTCAAGGAAATTCCTCCATCAATCATCAAGAATCTTCCTTATAACTTATGCATAGTGTTCATCCAGGGATTCCTTTCGTCCTTGGAGTTCAAGAATCAATCTTTGATTACTAAATCATGAATATTTTGTGGTGATATGGTTGTATTCATGTTGTTGTTTGTTGTTTGTTCTATAGAATGAGAATTTGATGAATTTTCATGAAGATTACGATCATGTAGTTGGAAACCATGAATTTGGGTGGATTAATGTGATGTAAATTTGTGAATACACCTATGCTTTAAAGAGTGCATGCAAGGTGTTTGATAAAATACCTAAGAGACTAGAAATCATGCAATATAGATAAGTAGAACCCAAATGACAAGTCCATGCCTTATCCCTTATAACTCAACATGAATTCCATGCAAATTGTTATGTATTATTGTTGTGATATGGAATGCTCATGAAACTAGAACCATGCAAGTATGTACATGTTACATGCATTATCTTTTATGTTCAAGAATATGATAATCATGTGTAGTATGAAATCCCCTACTTATGATATTGTGAATTGTTGACTCCATCCTTATGATCAAGTCAGTCATGTGTGTCAGTTTCCTTCCATCGAATCCTGGGGGTACTTGTACCCAAAAAATATAGTTGTGTGCCTAGAGCCATGACATATTGTCATGATACTCTTAGTCAAGCCATGATCTATAGAATTTAGTTACTCATGTGACACAGAAATCTCAACAGTCTCAGTAGTTCAGTAATCTCAGTTATGCTCAGTTAATCTCAATAATCTCAGTACCCAGTAACTTCAGTAATCTCTATAAGTCAGTACTCTCAAAAATATCATGAACTCAGTAGTATTCCATCAGTCACGGAACTCAGTAAGTTTAGTTAATCAGTTCAGTGTCTTTTAGATGGGAGTAGGATTCAGCACCGAGCGAGCCTAGGGATGGGGACTCACCCGCTAGTGAGGACTGAGATCCTTAGAAAAAATCCCTAAGTTCCAGAACTTCGTAGCCAGCGTAGGTACGAGATGTCACCCGTTAGATAGGATGACATACTCAGGGTCCACCCATTAGTACATTTATATATATAGGACTGATCCCAGGAGTCACCCACTAGATTAGGACTGACTCCACAGCAGCTGTCTTTACCGATGGTGCGGTATTGACACCCTTCCAGTCAGGGCAGAGATTGAACCCCAGTCAACTTAGCATGGGGCATGTTGGTTACATGAATACATCCCACAGTTACAGTTTCAATATCAGTATTCAGAGTAGAAATCAGAAATCAGGACTATCAGATACAGTCATTAATCTCAGTAAGGAACTCAGATAGTTTCACAGACTTAAAGAACACCCGCCATATAGGCTTGGTCTCTCATTAAGTTATTCAGTATCAGTACTTCTAGAGATCTCCCATCAGATAGGCTTGATCTCAATCTCAGATTCAGTTGAGTATTCTCATTATTAGTTCCAAAGATCACCCGTTATTTAGGCTTGATCTTAAGCTTAGTCACTCTTAATCATTATTAGAAGATTTAGACTGTTAGATACAGTCACTCAGTGTCATTTACATCAATTAGGTCGATCATCGTAGTTATATTAGTTAAATCAGTTCTTATAGCTTGCGTTATCAATATTCAATTTTAGGACTATTAGACACGGTCAATCAGACCAGTTCTTCATAATTTGAACTATCAAAAATAGTCATTCATCTATTCAGTATCTCAGTATCGGTAAAGTCATGATATCAGTATTCAGACTTAGTAGTCAGTATCTCCACGAGTTCAGTAGCAGTTAAGTATGTATGTATGTATTCTCACGTTCATATTAGTCTGCATGTTTATGCATATAAACCCCATGCACTTAGACTACCCCCACGTATACTCAGTACTTTAGTTGTACTGACGTATTCGCACTATGGTGCTTTTTTTTATGTTACACCATAGGTTCTGAGGTGCAAATTCTAGACCAGCAGTAGCAGTTCAATTAGCAGTGAGTCCTCTTCTTTCGAGGACATGATCATTACATTTATTATTCCAGTATTTCAGTTTATTTTTAGTTTAAGGAGTTAGTTGGAGACATATTCCTTCACCTCCTTATTCAGACAGTTTAGAGGCTTTCAGATGATTATAGAGTTTTTAGATTCAGACTTTTGTATTTTCATCTTGTTTTGGTACTGTTATACCACCTTATTCAGACATTTTATTATTCAAGATTGAACCTTATGGCCTTTTAGTTCATATTTCTTCATTTTTATATGTATATTATGCAGTTACAGGTACAGATATCAGTTATGGGTTAGCTTGTGGTCCTTCGGGGTCATGAGCACCGTGTAGCATTCCGGTTCAGAAAATTGGGGTGTTACACATAGAGATGCTATTTCCTCTTAGATATGTAAATTGACCTAGAGAGGTGATATTCCTCGTAGTCATGATATATGACCTAGCGATATAAGATATTCTATACATGATTATAAGTCTATCTATATTATGCCTCCAATGTGTGAGATGCCTTCTATATGTGAGACGATTAAAGATATGCCACAACTTATATATATGATTATCGATATGAGTTTCGGATATATATATATATATATATATATATATGGGCGTAAGGCCTTGATTATGATGTTGTGACTATTCTAGATAAATTAATGGGCCAAGGATTATGTTATGATAATGGTTGAATATTTGAGGAATGTTTATCAGTGTAAAGGATACAATAACAGTTTATGAATTCATATAGGTCTGTATATACATCTTTCAGATATAGTATGGAGGAAGATTTGGTATGTTGCTTACGACTTTATTGATTGGGTACTGGTGATGGCTAGGAATCTAATGTATTAGTTAATGAATCTTGCTTAGTTGAAATATGGTAGCTAGCAATGGTTAATTCGTGATGTATGGTGAGGTTGTGTCTAGCATTGGTGAAGATTAGTTAGTATTAATGACTAAGATTTGTCGATTAGTCGATAAACGAGGAGGTGTGTATTAATGAGGCTAGATAAGAAAAAATATTTGTAATAAGAGGTGACTAGTTAATAACTTTAAATAGTTGCTAAATGGTTAACTAATAAATAGTTAAGAAAGGATTAGTTGTGAACGATGGTTAGATAATGAATGGTGTCAGTTAATAAAGGATGGTTAGGTGACAAGTAGTAATGTGTTTTCTAGTAATGATTAACGGATATAAGATGATTAGTTGATAATAATGAATGGTGGATAAATGAAGGTTTTGGTCTAGTGATGAATCCTGACTAGGTGTTAGATGTTGGCTATTAAATAAATAGTGGTTAGTTGTTATCCTGTGAATAAGGATTATGCGAAGGATAATGTTTAGGCTAATAACTAGAGGTTATGTGATGACTAGCAAACTAGTTATTCTATTATAATAAGTGTTGGTTAGCTAGTAACGAGTAGTTGGGAAGTATTAACTAGATAGATATTCTGTGATGATATGACTATTTTTTATGAGTATTTTAGTGTATGCTAATTGGTAATGACCATTGTGATGATATTGATACTCGGCAAGGCCGTAGGATATTATTGATGATATGTTGATATTCGGCAAGGTCGGAGGTTAATTACGATGATTATGGTCCTGGTGAGGACAGTTATAATGAGTTTTGATATTGATTATGTACTTTCGTTAATTCCTGCATGCGTCTATCACCAGTATGTGCTTATATTTATCATCTGATATAGGATGGTTACATATATATGGGTGAAGAATATGCCTTGTGTTGTTGTATTTTGATTGAACCTTCTAAATATGGGGTGGTGGGGTTACGCATAGGCTCGTCTAGGTATTTGGTTTTCCATAAGTTGAGGACTAAGGAGATTGCGTCTGTAAGAATATTCTATTGAGGAGGCCACTTAGTAGAATGAAGCAGACATGCATAACAAGTATCCACATCTTTTTGATGATTTAGTTAATTCTTTAGTTTCCTTTCTTGTTGCTTGTTTGCCTGTTCAGGGACGAATGATTGTGTAATTGGTATCTGATGTAACAACACTTCCGGTCATTTGTGAAATTTTCTCATCTTTTCTATTTTAGCGTTCTAGATAGTTTTTACACATGAATCATTCCTCACAGATGGGTATTATCAACCCTTGAGGTATTTAGAAGTGATTTAATAAGTTATTAAATTTTTTTAGCTTTAATAAAATTAAGTCCAGTCATGGCTAAGCTTTGATCGAAACGACCTCAGATTAGTATTTTAATATTCCCAATAGGTTCAGAACATACTTTTAGTCAATGTACATATTTAGACTGTTTCCTAGAGGTCCCAAACAAATTTTGAGAAACTTTTCGAAGTTTTGGATATTTTAGATATTATTTTAGTTGGTCGTTAATGGGCAAAGTTGACATTTTCTTAGTTATTGAGACTTATGTACTAGAATAAAACTTAAGTGTGAAGGGTTTAGAATTAACTTTAATACTAACAAGTTAGGGTAAGAGAGGGGTACGATAGTTGGCAATTATTTTTCCTATTCTGCAGATTCAAGAAAAACCTCTCGATTGAGCTCAAGGTAACCCCTATTACGTGAATTAAATTTCTATTGTCTTGCCTATCTACCATTAAGTACATACTTATGAGGTGAGGGTAAGTGGGAATGAAGCGAGAAGTTTTTCCAGGTGAGTTTCGTTACTGTGGATTTGAAATTGGTGTATTAGGATTAGAGTTACTATTTAATGGGTTGATTAGGTTGTAGTGGTAACGAGAATAAAATGGTGATTAGTGGGCAGTAACGTACGGGTAAGGTTAATTAGATAATGTTAATGGTGTGATCTATAGGATTATTATGAATTGGATTAATATGTATTATTTTATAATAACATTAATATAATTGTAAATGGTTGGCTGCTAGGAGTAATGAAATCTCACTACTATATGTATTTGCTCATAGCCGAACTAATGATATGCTCTTAATTAAATGTGTAGTGACGGTAATGGAGAATTAGTGATAGGATTGGTTTATGTCTCTATTGATTTTCATGTTGTTGAAGATTTTCCAGTTCACTATAGTTTGTGTATTATCATAGACTCCGAGATTTATAGAATTGAGATATAGGTCTTGAGTTCTTAGAGTAAAAATATATTAAGATTGGTGATCAAATGATGGTCAGTTTTAGTCAAAATTTGACGTACTAGTTCATACGCTTATGAAAAATATATATATTTGAACAGGTTTTAATCATTCAGAGACTATACGGAAGGGCAAAACCCTTGCATAGTAGCTTGCACTCTAATTTCTTGGTTAAGGTAAGTTACAGTTTAATTCGAGTTTAGACTCGATTTAATTGCGTGCACGCTCCTAAATTGAATACTTGTTGATTGGTATTCGGACTTGCTTGAAATTTTTGATGTTTGGATTGTTAATGCGTGTATAAATGATTATTGAAAATTTACATGATGAAATTGTCTTATGACTTTAAGTGTACTTGTAAACTTGGTACATTGTATTGTATGTTGTAAGGTTGTGTAAATTTGATATTGATAATATATGTATATGTTGGATCGGGTACCACGCAGGTACGGATATGTATATATTGGATCGGATACCACGCCGATACGAATATGTATATGTTGGATTGGGTACCACACCAGTACAGATATGTATATGTTGGATCGAATACCACACCGATACGGATATGTATATGTTGGATCGGGTACCACGCCGGTACAGATATGTATATATTGGATCGGGTACCACGCCGGTACGGATATCTATATGTTGGATCGGGTACCACACCGGCACAGATATGTATATATTGGATGGGATACCACGCCGGCACGGATATGTATATGTTGGATCGGGTACCACACCGGTACGGTACATGAACATAGATTGTTCCCTGCAGGTCATGACTATTTGGACAAAAATAAGTCCCATAGCATGTGTGTACAAATTTGTGTTAATTTTATGGATGTTTATAGTTTGGTTGATACTCTTGATGGTTATGAGAGTTGTTTGTTAGTACTACTTGACCTGTTGTGTTATATTGTTGATTTATTGAATATTTGTTAGGTGATGATGCATGTCTACTTGTTATTTAATTTATGTTGTGTACATGTTATTAAATTGAGTTGGCCAATGATACCTACCAGTACATAGTGGTTTGTACTGATACTACCTTATACCCTTCTTTTGTTGATGCAGAAAGTGTTCTAGAGGTTCAGACATGACCTCACCTCTAGAGTTTGATAGCACATCTTGATCCAAGGGTGAGCACTCCATCTCCAGGATGCCCTGGGTCATCTTATTTATTCTTGTCCATCTTTTGGGCAATAAAATATTCTTTATTTATTTTATTTTGGATATATCTTTAGACATGATCTTTGTTAGTAGTTCTTGTATGATGACTTTTGGGTCTTGGAAATTTTAGTAAATTATTGTTTGGATTGAGCATTAATAATGATTGGTATTGGATTATTGTTATTATGTTGATTTTATATTAATATCATCTTAACATTGACTAAGTGATTGGGTAATGATTCGGTTTAGATGGTTCTCCCACAGGAAGATTAGTATAGGTGCCACTCATGGCCGTTTGGGCCGTGACAGCCTCAGTGATGAGCAGCCTCATTCCAGCAATGTAAGTCTAATACACAATGTAAGGAATTTTACTCTAGTACTATACAACTACTAAAACTACTAAGTAAAATATATTATACTCTACAAGTTGTAACAGAAGTACTGTCACGCTTGTTATATTCTAAGGATTTGCTATTGAACATATACTAGCATAGTTAGTGTAGCAAAACAAGCAGAATCATAGAAAAATTGTAATCATAATGACATTGATTGAAGAAATTTAGTCTGTAAAATAAAAGGAATATAAAAAGACCATGATATTAAAGCTAATCCCTTTTCAGGAATAGCAATTGAACTTGGTCTGTACAGCAAAAGAAAGATTAAAAAACAAAGATATTAAAGTTAATCCGTTTTTCTGAGTAATAGCCATTGTCACTTCAATGGTACAGAATGTAAATCTAAATGCTTTAAAGGGTTTTCTACGTCAAATCCACCAGCATGGATGACAAATTCTGTTGGGGTTAGAAAAGCACCATGACAAACACAAACTATCTTCAACTGTTGTCCCATCTTATATCCATATAAAAATCCTTCAATCCTCTTTTCATTTGGTATGCCACCTCTTGTGGAAACAAAAGGCAATCTGAGGATGAGGTTCCTGAGAATCTCTATTCTTTCTTCACCACATATCGGTGACAAGATTGATCTTCGCTCGTGACCTACCATTGACTAGAGGTCGTACATCAGTATTACCAGTTGGCCCTGCAATGAAAAGAAGTGCAAGGTATATATTTTTGGGTAAATATAAGTATAAACAACTAAAAATAGACTGCAATGATTCAGTACTTAAGGTAGATTCTACTTGATATACGAGATCTTGGGTAGAGAGAGATAATATTTTAGTAGGTAATTTAACACTCCAGGTCGAGCAACAGATGAAATTGGCACTACATACTAGTTGAGATGCAATATGATACGAACCAAAATCACACCTTCAGGATAGTACTTGTTCATGTTCTACTAGGCTTCAGCCACCATCCTTTCAAGACCAAAATCACACCTTAATAAAGTAATAATAATTTTCTTTCCAATTCTTAAATAAACTATCAAGTATTAGATTATATGCACTAATAAATGTAATCAAAATGTGAACATCTAAAATTCTATTTAACTGATGTGAAATTTAAAGATTTATACAAAGAGATTATCCATGATGAATATTGAGTGTATTGTTTGAGAAAGCTGTTGGCTACCTACTCAAACTGAAATTTTACAATTTCATACGAATTAAAGTAGAATAATGTATATTCAACACCTTGAGATTTGATAACTTTGATTCTTTTCTCGTTTCTAATTTTCCAGATTTCAGAAAGATTAGACTAAAT
This sequence comes from Capsicum annuum, assembly GCF_002878395.1. Classification (NCBI taxonomy): domain Eukaryota; kingdom Viridiplantae; phylum Streptophyta; class Magnoliopsida; order Solanales; family Solanaceae; genus Capsicum; species Capsicum annuum. Next base: position 574,338 of record NW_025892772.1, read on the forward strand.
GTCGGTATACTATGTTACTCATATAAAGAACACTTTGAAGTAGCTAGCCGATGCCTGTACTTAGGGAAATGTTAACTACACCAAAATGGTAAAAGAGTGATTTTACTTGTCAACTAGGCATTAGGTTGAAAACATGTTTTGTGGAATTGAAAGAATTTTTTATTCAATGTTGTTGATTTTACATAAACAATTAGAGGGAAAATAGTAACTAGTACATACTTTTGATGCAAATTCAACTTGTCTTGCTATTTCTGAAGAATTTTCAAAAAGATGAGTTTTAAAAAATTTCAACACTTGAAAGGTCTCTTAAAAAATAAAAACCATCAATGAAATTGACTAAAAATAAATAATTAAATTTATAAAATAGTGGTGCATAAAAATAATTTAATTCAAATAATAAAAATTGTTGTCGCACTTTGAAAAAAATAAGTAGGTTCGAGTTGCCAAGAACTATGATGGTAACTAATAATAATAATTAAAGAATTTTCTACTTTCACAATTCCCTGGAAAAATTTATTTCAAGTTGTTATTTTAATTTTAAATGAAGAAGTATATATATTTCCCCCTTCCCTTTTTGATTAAGAAGTATTAATTTCAAGTTTTGGGGAAAACAAGAAGAAAATTTTAAAATTTATTCTTTTATATAAATAAAGACTTTGGTTACTATTATTTTATCTTATTTGAGGATATTTTCTTCAACAACACCAATAGTTAGAGTATTTTGGTAACTAAAACCTCCAATCAATGATACTTTACCGTGTCTTTTGCCTCTACTGTTTTACTTTCCTAAAAAAATTTTCTTTTCTCCACTGTATTTCCTATGCACCTTGACACCAAAACACAAGCTTCAAGCAAAATTCATGTTCTTAATCTCAATTTTCATTAGTCCATCATAATTTATTTTTGGTAAGTGCATCTTTGTTGGTGGAGCAAGTTTTCGAGCAAGTTTTCATTTGATGTTTGTTATATATATGATACATGATGTTAACTATTTCAAGCCTTAATCCTTTTATTTCAAATCTGTTATTATTATTGCTCTATTATACAAATTAATTAATTCAAGTTTTAATCAATTTTCTCTAGATCTGTAGTTAATATTGTTATGATACTAACTAATTCAATTATCCTTTGGATATCTTCTTAGTGTTGTTCTGTGATACTAATTAATTAAAGTTTTGATATTTTTATATTAGGATCTGTAATTAGCTTTGTTTTTTATAACTTAAATTAAAGTTAAACCTCTATAATTGTTGTTGTTTTATGATAGTGCTATTTCTTTTCCTAAAGGTAATAATAGTTTTTAGGGATAATTTTTGATTTAATCACTTTATTTTTATTGATGAATTATCAGGAAGAAAGTGGAGAGGAGTCAAAGAAGTTGAATCTCTATTCGTATTGGAGGAGTTCATGTGCATTTCGTGTCCGAAAACCACTCAATTTGAAAGGTTTTTTATTTTTAAAAATTTTTACGATTGCTTTCTTATTCAGAGAAAAAAAGGAATTAACCTTTTTTCCTGTTTGTCATGGTTAGGTAGTGTAGTTATAGAAAAGTTGAGTTTAGATTATGTAGAGAGTTTGTTTAGTAGAGTTCCACCAGTTCACTGATGATTACTTGTAGACGTGTAAATGTAGTAAGTGGTGTTTTTGCATCAATAATCTAGAAATTCGAATAGTTGGTGATGAAAAACAGTTGTCTTGGTGTTAATGGTTCATTTTCACTATACTAAAGAAGGATGATTTCCAAATTGTTTTGTTCCTTTTTACTGAGTGAATATCTCAAAGTTTATTTTGAAAGTTAGATGTCCAACAGTATCTGCTTCGGATTAATGCAATAAACTGATATTCAGACCATTCTTACAATGCATTTCTTTTCAAGTAGTAAAAATGTGTGACTAAGTTGCTATCACATTTCGACTGTAGATATACGAATATAGAATGTCACTGTGGGCAGAGCACACAACAACTATAGAGCAATTTGCTTAGCGTCCAGAGAGTCTTGAATGCGTGAGACGGATGAGAGTATTTGGTGAACATAACTGGCTATAGTACAAGGCTGATGAAGTCACTGAAATGAGAGGCCACCTTCTTAAGTATCCTGTTGAAATTGATCGAACGGAGAAAGTTAAGTTGCTTCGTGGTAAGTTTTTTCCCCTCATTCTAAGCTTGTGTGGGGATATTATTCTATCCTTCCCCTTTTAACAGATATAGACTAGGAAATAGTAACTTGTTTGGATAATGCATTACAGCTGAGTTTTTGGAGCTCACTAATAACATAGTTCTTAAGTCTTAACAATGTAAATATCACTATCATGTGTTTAGAATGTTCGCCTTCTGTTATAATTCATAACAAACTCTGAATAGCATATAGATACTTAACTGGAAGAAACTACATAATAGAGTACATATGATGTTTATCTAGGCATGCATTTGTTGTCTGACTGCAACAGAACATATCAATGGCATATACATAGTCTTCTTGGTCTTTTTTTTCTTGTGTGACTGCAGCAACAAAACTATCCTTATTAATTCTGAAACAGGCCCTTCTAGATGTGTACACCATTGAATGAGAAATAGAAAAACTTGATGGTATAAAAGTTATTGTTATTGGTGATCTAGCTTATGGGAGGACAGTTCGCTCAATTGCTCACTTGCTTGAGAAGTACCAAGATGTGAAAATTTACTTTGTATCACCTTATGTGGTTAAAATGAAGGTATGAGAAAAGATGAAATTTTGATTGTCTTGAGCTGGTAATTAGCATTACCTCTCATTCAATTTAATAAACTTTTGTTCTTTAAACTCAAATGTAATTACACAATGTTATTTTTATTTGATAACAGACGAATTGTTACGTATTCATTTTAGGATGACATCAAGGATTATTTGACATCAATGGGGGTTCACTAGGAAGAAATTGATGATTTTTTGGAGGTCTCTTATAAATGTGATGTGGTATATCAAACTTATATTCAAAGAGAAAGATTTGGAGAGGGTTTATTTGTATGAAGAGTCTCGAGGGAAGTATATCGTGGATCTGAGTGTCTTAGATGCTATGCAGAAACATGCAGTAGTGATGCATCCTTTGCCAAGACTTGATTAGGTTAAATTTTGTTATATAGTTCGGCATGTGATTTCGTTTCTTCTCATACGACAATTATGCTCTTTAAATTCCTTTAATGATTCTCTGTAGATTAGTGTTGATGTGTATGGGTATCTAAGGTTTGCTTATTTCAGACAAGCTAAGAATGGCCTTTACATTCGGATGGCTCTTTTGAACCTTCTACTCCTTGGCTGGTGACAGATGCAAACTTTCTATATCTAGAATATTGCGGAACTATGCTTGTTATCCATGTAGTGTGGATTCTAAAACTGTTGTAGAATTCAAGAGTTTTATCAACAAATCTTTCAATCTTAATCAAATTTTAGCCATCAATTTCTATATCCCCACTCTATAAAATTATTCCAAATAACCAGCATCCTACTGAGACAATCAAGATTAGAATATTTGACCAAATCACTAACCTATAAAAAGCAAGTTGAAAATAACAAAATATGTGTAGATCATTGCACTTACCCAACTAAGTATTTAAAAACTTCAACTTATCTTGAAAGTGTGTGCGAAGCCCTTAAGGTTTGTGTTATTTTGTCTCTCAGAATCTATCTATTCCCTCATTCATGCTAATTTCTTTTGTTACCTACTTAGCTAAGTAGTGGAACTATGTATGCATGTGTTTATTCAGTGTTAAGTATATAATTTGTGCATATATGCTTCGAAACTGTTACTATATATTTATGTTTTTTATGTATAAAAATATAGTTCATGGTACTTCAGGATGAAACGTCAATCCCTAAACGAATTAATATTAAGATAGAACACATATAGTAAAGTTCTTTATCCCTAAGAATGAAACGATAACAGTTAAGTTGCAATTTCATAAGATCTGAAATACTATGTGCTCCGCTATTAGTCGTTGCCTATATCTTTCACTTTGTTAGTTTCTCTTATCATTTGATATTTTTGTCCTTCATTTAATCCTCTTCACTGCTCTTGTTTATGGGTCAGATTGTTTCTAAGATGTATTTTGTTTATCATGATCTTTCGTGTTCGTTTTTTATGTGCATGAGTCTTGCTTTTGTTCAATTGCTTGTTTGTACATACTTTGGTAAATATAGCAAGGATTCAGTTTTCTGAAATTCTCACAAACTTCTTACTTCTTAATAGGTTGTTGATCTCTCAACTTCTGAAGTTTCAACCTTTCAGGATGCCAAGGTAATTTGTTTGAACTTGCAAACTAATGCATTTTTAAATAAATTTTTTCAGCATGATAAATGAGATATTTTTATCAGGTATGTGATTTAAACTACCAAGCCGCATTACATGAAGTTCTAGAGATTCTAAAGTTTACATGTGAGACGCATAGATTGCCATTAGCTCAGACATGAGTTCCATGCGAAAGTTCATATTTTAGTAATGTAGTGGAGTATCATTATTAACACTTATCTTTCATTTTCGCAGTTAATGCACAAATGCAACTTCGTAGATTTTTAGATCGATGGACCAAATAATTGAAATAATCCAATTTGACATTGGATTCTTCTTTTTCAGTTTAATAGATAGAATCTGAAAAGGACTATTATTTCCACATATCTACTTTTACTTAAAAAAAATTGTTCACTTACTTTTTGCCTTACTACTATTTTGTTTCCACATGTGACATGTCTACTTACTTTTTACCTTTTATTATTACTTACCACAAAAAAAATATGGTCACTACTATTTTGTTTCCACGTCTCTACTAACTTTTTGCCTTTTATAATTACCTACCGAAAAAATAGCTCACTACTATTTTGCTCTACTTACTTTTTGCCTTTTATTATTACTTACCCAAAAAAAATCTAGTCACTGCTATTTTTTTTTCACGTCTCTACTAACTTTTTGCCTTTTATATTATTACTTACCAAAAAAAACTGCTCACAACTATTTTGTTTCCACATATCTACTTACTTTTTGCCTTTTATTATTACTTACCAATTACCAAAAAAATCTAAATACTTACTGTTTCCATCTCTGTAAGTTTTTGAACAGTTGAAAGTTTTTTATTGTATCAAGTTACAAGGAAATTATACTTGGGATGTATTTGGTATGATGGAAAGTTTTTTCTTGGAAAATAAGTGTTTTTTCTCGTATTTTCTTGTATTAGATAATGCAAAGTAGAAAATATTATATCAACTATGTTTGTATATGATCTAAGCAAATACTATTGGGGGGAGTGTGTGCCTGTGTTAGTTAGACCGTTATATGGAACAGCTAATTGTAATCAATTAGGATCAAAGATGAGAAATTAGGTTTGGGGCTGTTAGACAAATTATTGAAGAATTTTTTTGAAATTTGGTTCTTATTTTTGGCCTTTTTAATAAGTGGAATAGAATACTTGAAGCTGAATCCCCTTGCATACGTGCCCACGCTAGTTGATGGAGAAGCAGTAATTGCTGACTCTTTTGCTATCATAATGGTATGGTTTTCTTGTACTCTGCCATTTGAGCGTGTAAATTTTATCATTACTATATTGTTGGTGATGAGAAGATTTCTTGGGCAGTATCTCGAAGAGAAGTATCCCCAACAAGCATTGTTGCTTCATGAAAGTAAGCAAAAAATTACATTGACTATTAGAGGTAAGTTCTGGGAATTGTTTGTGTTATAAGTATAAACTTAATTGAAAACTCTTATTCACACTTTTGAGACAAGTTTCTTGATACCATTGACTTGGAAAACTTAATTCTTGAACAACTTGGTGAAATCTTTGGAAAATTCTTAAATTTCTTGGAGAAGATTTGATTTAGGATTTTGGAAGAAACCCTAGTTTCTAGAGGGTTATGGAAGAGAAAGGAGAAAAAATAAACTTCTCTTCTCTACTTGGATATATATATACAAGAACAAAATGGGCGGAAATAACCAAAATGCCCCAAAAAAATGAGTTAAAAAAATTGTCGATAGAGTCTGTGACGGTCGAACTGACGGTCCGTCAGAGGAACTAACGATCCACCAGATCGTCCGTCACTCAAGTACCAAAACTAGGACACTCTGCCTCAACGTGATGGTCAAAGTGACGATCCATCAGGAAACTGACGGTCCACCAGATCATCCGTCACTCGGGGGGCAGAAATAGGACATTCTGCCTCGACTTGACGATCCCCTTGACGGTCCGTCAAATTTTTGACGGCCCACCATTTTGGCTGTCACAAGATGGCCAAAAAAAGGGGTTACTTCCTTGGCTTGATGGGACAATTGACGGTCCACCAAGAACTTGGCGGTCCTTCAGGTCTACTGTCAGGCCTGGGCGATTCCGACATCGCTTAGTAAAATGGCCACAACTTCCTCGTCCGAGGTCGGATTTCGATGAAATTGGTATCGATGGAAAGATTATCCAATGCTCTACATTAAAAAAATTAGAAATTAGAGAAATAAAACACAATATAAACATTAATAACCTTGTAAGTCATCCATATTCACTCAAAAGACGGATTTAGGCTTAAGGAACCATCGGGCTGTTACAATATCTCCCCCTTGGAAACATTCGTCCTTGAATGTTGCTAGTTGGACTCAAGGTCAAAGAGGGCACTGAAAATACTTTTTGGGAAGAATTTGCTCAACCGACTTACTTCACTCTAGATTTTTTAGTACTCCATAGGATGCACGAATCATAGAATGGATATTTATATAACTGAATACGCTGGATTAGTAGGAAACTGAATTAAGGAAGAATGATACCTTCGGCTTGATTTGAATTCACGAAGAAGAGATAAGGGTATCTAGCTCACATATCTATTTCTGCTTCCCAAGTAGCACCCTCAACTGATTGATTTTTCCACAGAACTTTGACCAAGGGAACTTCCTTGTTCCTTAGTCTATGCACTTGATAGTCTAGGATCTTAACCTGAACTTCATCAAAGGAAAGGCTATCATGAACATCAAAGCTTCCTGATGGATCAACAACAATAGTGTCACCAATGTGCTTCTTAAGCATAGAAACATGAAAGACAGGATGGACAGCTGACAACTCTACAGGCAATTTGATCTCATAAGTTTCTTTCCCCATACGATTCAAAACTTTATAAGGGCCAACGTATCGGCGACTAAGCTTTCCTTTCTTGCCAAATATTTTTACCCCTTTCATGGGTGAAATCTTTAAGTACACCAAATTATCAACTTCAAACTCAAGAGCCCTTCTTGTCACAACTGCATATGACTTCTGATGACTCTGGGCTGTCTTCAACCTTTCTCGAATTATCTTAACTTTCTCCATAGCCTCAAACACAGCATCAGGTCCAATCACAGCAGCTTCACCCACTTCAAACCAACCTATGGGTGATCTACATCGCCTTCTATATAAAGCCTCAAATAGAGCCATTCCAATGCTAGCATGAAAACTGTTGTTATAAGCAAATTCAACCAATGGCAAATGTTCATCCCAACTTCCTTTGAAATCAAGACACATGCCCTCAACATATCCTCAAAAGTCTGGATAGTCCTCTCAGCCTGACCATCGGTCTGCAGATGAAAAGCGGAACTAAGATAAATTTGTGTACCAAGAGCTTTCTAAAAAGCCTTCCAAAACTTAGAAGTAAATTGAGTATCTCTATCGGAGATGATAGACAAGGGAACTCCATGCAATCTGACTAACTCTCGGATGTACAGCTTAGCATAGTCCTCAGCGGTGAAAGATGTATGCACAGGAAGGAAATGTGCGGACTTGGTCAACCTATCTACAACAACCCAAATTGAATCATGACAGCGATGAGAGACAGCTGAACCGGTCACGAAGTCTATATTCACTCCCTCCCACTTCCAAGTAGGAATGCTAAATTCTTGCATTACTCCACTGGGTTTTTGGTGTTCTATCTTCACCTGTTGGCAAACGATGCATTTCATAAACCAATTCCTTTTTATCGTTCTCTACATGCGTCACACTACCCATTGACGACCTACTAAGGGCATCCGCCACTACATTGGCCTTGCCCGGGTGATACAACAAACTCATATCATAGTCCTTCAGTAATTCTAACCATTGCCTCTATCGAAGGTTCAACTCTCTCTGAGCAAACACATACTGCAAACTCTTGTGACCCATAAAGACATCAACATGAACACTGTACAAGTAGTGTCTCCAAATTATTAAGGCAAAAACTACTGCAGCTAGCTCAAGATCATGGGTCAGGTAATTTTTCTTATATGGTTTCAACTGCCTGGAGGCATAGGCTATAGCCTTACCTTTCTGCATCAATACACAACCCAAACCAACTCTCGAGGCATTATAATACACCATAAAATCATCAACACCATTAGGAAGGGTCAATACAGGGGCTGAAGTGAGTCGAGTCTTCAACTCCTGAAAACTCTTCTCGCAAGAATCTGACCACTAGAACTTAACTTTCTTTTGGGTTAACCGGGCAATAGAAGAAAAACCTTCAACAAAATGATGGTAGTAGCCAGCTAGATCCAAGAAACTCCTAATGTTAGATGGGAAAATAGGTCTAGGCCAATTTTTCATAGTTTCTACCTTTTAAGGATCAACTCGAACACCTTCAGAAGAAACAATATGACCCAGGAAGGAAACTGACCTTTGCTAAAATTCACACTTGCTAAATTTTGCAAATAACTGATGATCTCTAAGGGTTTGTAAGACAATTCGGAGATGATCTGCATGATCGGTCTCATTTTGGGAGTACACAAAAATATCATCTATGAACACAATAACAAACATATCTAAGTACTGTCTGAACACCTGATTCATGAGGTCCATAAAAGCTGTTGGGGCATTAGTTAGCCCGAAGGACATGACCAGGAATTCAAAATGACCATAACGGGTGTCAAAAGCTATCTTTGAAATATCACACTCTCTGACTTTAAGCTGGTCGTAACCAGATCTCAAATTTATTTTCGAGAAATAGTTGGCACCTTCCAACTAATCAAATAGGTCATCAATTCTAGGAAGAGGATATTTGTTATTAACTGTGACCTTATTGAGCTGACGGTAGTCAATGCACATACGCAATGAACCATCTTTCTTTCGTACGAATAGAACGGGTGTGCCCCAAGAAGACAAACTAGGCCTTATAAAACCCTTATCTAGGAGATCTTTGAGTTGCTCTTTCAACTCCTTAAGTTCTACGGGGACCATACGATACGAAGGAATAAAAATAGGCTGCATATAGAGAAGAAGATCAATTCTGAATTCTATCTCTCTATCGGGAGGTACCCCTAGGAGATCTTCCGAGAAAATATCAAGAAACTTATTGACAACACTGAATAGTTAGAGTCTCGAACTTAGTGTCTTTAACTCGAACTAAATAATAGATACAACCCTTGGACATCAATTTCCTAGCTTGAATGTAGGATATAAAATGACTCTTACGAGCTACAAAATTTTTGGACCACTCAAAGACTGGCTTATTGGGAAACTGAAACTTGACTACATGGGTACGACAGTCTATAGACTCATAGCAAGAGTGAAGCCAATCCATACCCAAAATAATGTCAAAATCAACCATGTCTAGTTCAATTAAGTTTGCAAACATGATTCTGTTAAGAACAGTGATAGGAAATTTCTTATACACTTGCTTAGTAAAAACAGATTCACCTACTGGAATAGAAACTAGAAAAGGCTAAGGAATCTTTTCAGCACTGATTTCAAAATTCACAGCCACCAACGAAATCACATAAAAAAAACTTAACCTAAGTTCCATCAGTACATACACATCAAAATAAAATACACTAAGCCTACCAGTAACAACATTTGGTGAATCCTCCTACTCCTGGTGGGGTGGTATAGGATAAAAGCAATTCAGGCACTGACCACTTGTAGTAATAGACGAGGTACCCTGAGGAGGAATAGGACGAGCAAAAGGGGCGGGAGCAATAGTAGCCTGACTTTGGGGAAGAATATCATGACTCCCCTGTCTAACGTATGGGCAATCTCTGAATCTGTGGCCCAACTTACCGCAACCAAAAAAACCCCTCCGATCGACTAAGCACTCACCAGGATGGTCCCTACCATACTTTGGACATAGGGGAGGACAAGGTCTATTACTCACACTGTCCTGGGACTTGGACATAGTAGGCCTATTACCCTGCTCCTACCTAATTCTGAATGTGAGAGCACTAGCTGATGAAGGCACTGGCATAAGCGAACGGTTCTGGGACTACGGGCGATTCCCTTCAAAAAACTAGTTGACCATACCTCTGCTGCTCTGATTTAACTCTTTTATTTACCCTTACTCTTTCTCTCTCCTTTACCTTATCCGCTTTAATCTGCTAAGCATGTATCATTAATCTGGAAAGATCTATGTCCCTATTGAGCATAGCAGATCTACACTCTTTCACAATATAACTTGACACACCAGCCAAAAACTTACTTATACTAGTTCTGGAATCAGCCATCATACCGGGAGCATACTTAGATAACTGATTGAACTTATGAAAATACTCCTTAACAGTCATAGTGCCCTGTCTCAAGTTCATAAATTCTTCTAGTTTTGCTTCCCGCAACTCCGGGGGAAAGAACTTGTCTAAGAATGTGTCCTGAAATGATTGCCAAGTCATGGGAGTGTCGGTCTCCTCCCTACTCTTCCACCACATCTCCACCCAATCATATGCAACATCTTTCGAGTGATAAGAAGCTAGCTCCACACTTTCTTCCTCTGTCACATGCATAATTTGGGTAATCTTTTTCACCTCATCGAGATACATCTGTGGGTTCTCACCTACCCATGACCTATAAAATTCTGGTGAACTCATCTGCATAAAATTATGAACCCGAGCTGCCGCTAAATTACCTTCTTGTGAAGGTGGAACTACGGCTTGAACATTGGCCTGAGCATTGGAGGTAACCGTCTCGGCTAGCTCTTGAAAAGCTGCTCGAAACTCAGCGTGGGACACTATCTCACCTAAAGAATCAATGAGTTGAGGTCGTTCGTTGATTCTACAAGCTCTATGAGGAGGCATTTTCTGTCATAAGAGAGTACAAATTAATAGCAGAGAGAAACAGTCGTAGGCACGATAGAATTTTGAAAGAAAGAAATGACTTTTCCTAAAACGTCCCGTATCCTCTTGCTCATAGATGTGCAGCGCTACACACTGATGATCAAAACTCTACGTAACGTGGCTTGTCAGACTCCCTAGGACTCTTTAAACCTTAGGCTCTGTACCAATCTTGTAACGCCCCAAGAACCTATCCCGAGACTTCACACAGTGCTTAAGGTCACACGTGGCCTCAAGCTAACCCTCTAATCCTTTCATCACTTTTAGATCTCACTATATAACTAATCATGCTAAAATAAGGAAGAATAATCATGTCATGAACATACTGTGATATGAAGAAATATTGTCTGGTACAAACAAAATACTAAAAGTTCTGTACATATTGGTACTCTAGTCTGACAAAGCCTCTACTACAAAAGACTAAGGAGCTATTGGGACAAATCGCCAACTGACTTGCCTGAGCTAAAAGGAAACAACCATCTACTAACAAGGCAAAATTAGGGACATAGGTCCTCGAACCATGAGGACTCACCAACTGTAAGAAAGTAGATGGAGGTACTTAAAGATCATTGTCGTTGCTGAGACTGAGCAACTGAACCTACATCAAGAGAAAATGTAGAACATAGAAGAGTATGGGAATCAGTACATGGGATTGTACTGAGTATGTGGGGGTGTATACAACATTTTTAAACAATATCATAAATGTAAAATAAAGTCATCCATGCTGACAATAATGACTTTCTTTGCTTGAATTTCCTGAAATGTAATTTCCATAAATCATCAATAACAACACATGCTTCATAAATCTTATAAATCATTGGACTCAACTCAAACTCTTTGAATCATGACTTAGAGAGACTCGGTAACTCAAAAAAACTTAGACTATTATGGACTTGGGAGTTTCTTATAACCGACATAAACCATGTGAGCCGCATGAAGTTCAACGTTTTACCCTCCTAAGGAAGGAGCCCCATATTGGAGAGAGCGTAATACTCTTGCCAGGGAGTATAACCTCAAACTCATCTCTGTGATCACAAACTCGACTCTTTGGCCCTCAAATCTCAATCCTACGGTGGCACGTAGTTCTGGGAAAATACCATATTTTTTGCTTGGTTCTAAATACTACTCCCAGACACAAGCTCAGAACACGTTAGGAAATCCACCACAAATATCACAAGGGTCTATCATGAAGACCAAATCAAATCTCTTTCTCATTTATAAAATCATAATCAATTTGTGGATTCTTAACTCGACTCAAATCAAACTAGTCTTTCTTAATATCAAAATGTATCAATTCATTAAATTATGGAAACATCAATAACTTTGAGGAAATATCAAGACTCATTGTAACAACTCAATAATCCAATTTATCATAAGGAGGCTTAAAGCTTGACACACATCTTAAAAGCACTTGAAATATCAACTCATGACACTTATCTTAAATCACTTAGAAATCATCATTTCATAGTAACAATATACATCTCATGGCATAAATTCTCAATTTAAGAAATAGAGCAATGAAATAGTCATGTATATCAACCTTGAATAGCTCAATTCTCATAAATCAATGATAAAATAACTTGGGTATAAACCCACTTGCAAAATCATAAAATTCTAATAGTAAAGATCAATTCTTTGGGCATAAGAATGAATGGATATTCTTGTTCAAGCCCCACATGCCTTGGATTATAATTTTAAGATGAAAAGACTTAATTGGAAACTCTTATTCACACTTTTGAGCCAAGTTTATTGATGCCTTTGACTTGGAGAACTTAATTCTTGAATAACTTGGTGAAATCTTTGGAAAATTCTTGAATTTCTTAGTGAAGATTTGATTTAGGATTTTGGAAGAAACCCTAGTTTCTAGAGGGTTATGGAAGAGAAAGGAGAAAAAATGAACTTCTCTTCTCTACTTGGATATATATATATATACAAGACCAAAATGGTCAGAAATGACCAAAATGCCCCAATAAAAATGAGTTAAAAAAATTGTCGATCGGGTCTATGACGGTCGAACTGACGGTCCGTTAGAGGAACTGATAGTCCGCCAGATCGTCCGTCAGTCAAATGCCAAAACTAGGACATTCTGCCTCAACGTGATGGCCGAAATGACTATCCGTCAGGAAACTGACGGTCCACCAGATTGTTCATCACTCAGAGAGGCCAGAAATGGGATATTCTGCCTTGACTTGATGGTCCCTTTGACGGTTTGTCAAATATTTAGCGGCCGACCATTTTGGACATCGCACGATGGCCAGAAAAAGGGGTTACTGCCTTGGCTTAATGGGACAATTGACGGTCCACCAAGGACTTGGCGGTCCTTCAAGTCTACCGTCAGGTTTGGGTGATTCCGATATCGCTTAGTAAAATGGCCATAACTTCCTCGTTCGACGTCGGATTTCGATGAAATTGGTATCGATGGAAAGATTATTCAATGATCTACATGATAAAAAGTTGAAATTAGAGAAATACAATACAATATAAACATCAATCACCTTGGAAGTCATCCATATTCACTCAAAAGATGGATTTAGGCTTAAGGAATGATCGAGGTATTACAGTTTTACTGATAATTGATGTTTTTGATCTAATTTGAGACACTGGATTTCCTCTTTGGTTGTATTTCATTCCTGAAATTGAATTTCAAACGGATAATCAACCATTCAAGGTGATTTTCTCCTTATGGTTTTAAGTATTTTTCTTGGAATACTGGTTTTGGAGTTCATTGACATGTGGGACTCTTGTTGCAGTCTCAAATGAAATGATTCACGGCCAAAATTATTGACATCCTTAAGCAATAAAATCTTTACGCATCTCAGGGTGAGCTGGTTATCTTGTCTCAGGTTAGCTTTTGATTGTGATTTACTATATTCAAACTACTAAGAAACTTGTCTGATATTACTCTCTCTTCGTTATTGTTTTGAGTAGATATAAAATGAGTATGGAAATGGTGATGTTGAGCCTCATTATGGTGCTCGTTCCAAACCTTACGTCAACTAAGCAGTATCGATGGCTATATCTTTGGATACGGGAGTGCCATGGGTTATGTGTCAGTATCCAGATGCCCCTCACTGTGAGTTTCTTGCATCTCACTTTGTGTTTAAGCACCTTGAGAACCTCTATAGACTACTAAATATTTTTGATAATTTGTCATAGCCACTAAGGTAATTAACTTTCTGGGTGTGCTGTGATAATGACAGATTAACACTTGCAATGAATTTTATTGTGACCAATTCAACGAAAATTCTAATAAAACACCGAAGATGTGGACCGAGAAGTTTCTTTTGGTGGTGTTGTCCCTTACAGAGCTGTGGATTATTTAATCTACTATGCAGTCAAATAAATGACATATATCCCCCTTTATCAAGATATATTTCAATTGTTTCATACATATTTGATAATGGGTGCACGCATAATACAACTAACTTTAAGATATGAAACACCATTGCACACATTCGAGTGGACTATTGATAAAATAATCATAGTGGATTCAGTTATGAAACATAACTGTTTTACCTGCAACATATCTTCGCACGTGCATAGAACGTGCACGGGCACACTAGTAAGAAAATAAATAGGATATAACTATCTGCCAAAAATAATTTCAAATATAATATATTAACAAAAAAAACACGAAACATATCATTTTTCGAAATTTTAAAATAGTGGTGCTAGAATGAATGTGAAAATTGCAATATATGAGCATGTTGAAAATTTAACCATGAAAGTTTTCTCAAAGTCCTTACATGATAGTACACCATTATTGTTAGTTGCGGTCTTTGAGAATGCGAGCTTGGTGACAACGAAGTTAAAAAAAAAATCTATCATCTTAATTCTTTATATATTGTATTCTTATCATCTATTTTAGGACTTTTTTTAAAGAAAAAAAAAATCTCTCAATAGGGTTTTACTTTTTTTTTTGGATCAAGTCTATTTTAGTTAGAAAATATTTTTTTTCTTTTTTTATAACTTATGCCATGTTTTTTTGCCATGAGGTTTTTCTTTGGGTCAAGCCTATTTAGAAAAGGTTTTTCGCCGACTTAAAATTTAATCATAATAAGAAAACTTTTTCTATTTAATTTTGAATATGTTTACTATAGTCAATATTATTATAAAAATAATAAAAAATGTGAAAAGACGATTTTGTCTAAAGCAAAGACTTTTAATGAAGGACAAAAGTCCAAACAACATTTCTAAGACCCTTCACACTTTTAATATATTATAGATTATAGATTATAGATATAAATTATAGATAAGATTAAAGAATAATTTTATATGCATACATAAATATGTCTTTTAATTTGACTTCAACTTGTATTTATGACCTCCAACTTTTGGTGTATACGAGTAGGCACTTAAACTTGTATACAATTGAACAAGTAGCCATATGTGGCATTCTACATGGCTAATTCATATCCTACACAGCGTTCTACGTGTGTTATGCCACATAGGAAGCGTCTGTGTACTTATTCGATTTTGTACAAGTTTAAGTGTCTATTTGTGCACATCCAAAGTTGTAGGTCATAGATGTGAAGTGAGGTCAAATTAAAAGGTATGTTTATATATTATGTCGTAATTTTATGTTAAAGGAAAATGTTCCTTTGGGAGAGTTTTAGCCTCTTCAACTAATTCAGAGTTGTCTAGATTATACGATGTTGTTGTGTTGTTGTATCCTAAAGGGGATAAGTCAAGATATATAATGTTGAATTGGTGTAGATTATACCGCAGTGAATTTAAATTTTCATAAAGAGAGTGAAATATTTACTCCTCAACCCGAATATTTATTTATTTAGTTTTGTTCTTTTTATTAAATAAATTGTAATTTATTGCAAGTTATGATACGTTTACCAAATATATGCTACTTATTAAAAAAGTTTGTCCATAATTATAAAAGTTTATTCTTTCTCAATTTTTTTGCCTTTTTGTTATTTTTTATATTATATATTTATATTTATATTTATATTTATACTTATATTTATATTTATATTTAACTTTCTTATTTGTCACTTCAAATATCAAGACATTAGTTTTTTTCAAATTAATCCTTACTATTCCAAGAATGTAAATATTCTTATTTTTTTATTTTTTTATAGAAGAGTGAGTTGAGGACGACTAAGGATATTATAGTAATTTCACAATATAAATTCATCATCCAAAATCTATCTCTTTTTGTGAGCCCCATTTTTCATTCAATATTTTCTTTCTTCTTTAATATGCACTACTTGTCATTTCTCACCTTAGCCATATAACTCAAAAGAAAATTCTCAAGATAATCTACAATTTAATTTTTATTCCACTATTTCAAATTAATATCATTTTCACAAGTTTTAAATTTCAATTGTTGCATTTAGTTGACAATTATTCAATCAAAAAGATTATAAATTTTTTTCAAGGTTTTTTATAATAAAATGTTAAAATACTTTCAAAATTGTGTATGAAAAGACCTCCCTCTTTAGTACAGTACTTGAAAATAATTTGAAAGCAAGTTTTGAAAAATATATAGTCATTTCGTATATGAAGGAATATACTTCTTTCATTATGTAAGAGTATACTTCTTCATCTATGATTAAACTTAGTTTGATACTTTTTCTGATTCACTACAAATTTAATGTTACATAAATTCAAAATACATATAATTAAGAATTCTTTCAATAAACAAAGAAACGAAACGACAAAAAAGTAGATAATTAATTTATATTATAAAGGAACTAAAAATATTAAAACAATTAAAAATATTAAAGGAGTATAACTATATATTTTAAATTTAATAAGAAATTATGTTACAAATAATATTTTTAGGACAATTTGATCAATTTTTAAATTTAGTGGTGTGCAACCTTTTTATAAGTAAAAATAAAAACTTTAAAACCTATAATAATAGTAGTATAAATCGGGTAAAAAATTAATATAAAATATAAATTCATCATCCAAAACCTATTTCTTTTTGTGGTCCCATTTCTCATTCAATCTTTTCTTTCTTCTTTAAAATGCACTACTTCTCACTTCTCACCTTAGCCATATAACCCCCAAAAAATAATTCTCAAGATATTTACAATTTAATTTTTATTATATTATTTCAAATTAATTTTATTTTAACAAGTTTTAAATTTCAATTATTGCATTTAATTGGCAATTATTCAATCAAAAGATTATAAATTTTATTCCAGGTTGTTTTTTTGTAATAAAATGTTAAAATACTCTCAAATTATATATGAAAAAACCTCTCTCTTTAATACACTATTTGAAAATAATTTAGAAGAAAATTTAAAAAAAAATATATAGTCATTTCATATATGTAGGAGTATACTTCTTTCATTATGTAGGAGTGTACTTATTCATCTATGATCAAACTTAGTTTGATATTTATTTGATTCACTACAAATTCAACGTTACATAAATTCAAAATATATGAATATATAATTAAGAATTCTTTCAATAAAAAAAAGAAATGAAATGAGAGAGAAGTATGAAAGATAATTAATTTCTATTATAAAAAGAACTAAAAATTTTAAAATAATTGAAAATACTAAAGGAGTATAACTATATATTTTAAATTTAATGAGAAATTATGTTACAAACAATATTTTTAGGACAACTTGATCCACTTTTTAATTTAGTGGTGTACAATATTTTTAAAAATAAAAATAAAAAGTTTAAACCTATCTAATAATACTATAAATAGGATAGAAAAATTAATATACTGTAACTTATCATGTAAAGTGTCAAATTTGATAAGTATTATTACAAAGTGATTGAGAATTCTGAGATATTATTACTAAGACCTCAAAAAAAATTAAAATAAATACACATAATGAGAAAGAAAAATAATATATGAAAATGTGTCTTTATTTTTTCATAAAACAAAAAGCACATTTTTTTTATTTTAAAAGATTTATAAGATGTTTAATTGGCAATAAATCATTAAATATTATTAAACTAAAAAATATATTGGGTCCATGCATAGCACAGGATACATAATCTAAGTATTATTTTTCTACTATATAGAAAGGACAGTTAGGGACGACCAAGGGTATGGCCGTAAATATGCTCGCTTTCAAGGGCAAAATGGTAAGCTTGTTTCTAAAATCAAACCACGAGCTTCCTTTCCATTCTAGATATTTCTCTGTCTCTCTCCGAACACAATCATACAACTCTACTTCTTCAAGCTCTCAAACATCAAATCCAATCTTGGATCCAAATAAAAACGAGAACACTAACTTCTCAGGATGATGCTTGGTGGTTCACTATTTTTCTATTGTTTCTCTATCTTTAAGCGGTGATCGATAAAACGATTCAAACGACGGTACAAGAAGTTACTGGTTTACCCACTCCATTGTTTAGGTATTTTTATCTTGCTTTGAACTTTGTTATAGCCCTTTGTCTTTTGCATTTTCAACTGTAAAATTTAAGTCTTTTATGGTTAATAGGAATTCATGCCGGATTTAACTTATATATAAACTGACAGTATAAAGAAGTGTTAAAACTGTTAATATTAAAATAACATTAAGTCGAGCTTAAATGAAGTAGTGAGAATTCATATAGTCGATTTCAATTTGTTTGGGATCGAGATATAGGAAGTGTTCGGTAGGATGGAAAATATTTTCTTGAAAAATATTTTTTTAGGGAAATAAGTGAATTCCCATTTATTTTTTGTGTTGGATAAGCAAGCAAAAAATATCATAGTAAAAACATATGTACATAATCTGGACAAATACTATCGAGGGTGTGGGTGGGCATAGGGAGGATGGAATGGGGGCTATGTAGTGGGGGGTGAAGATGAGGTGTGTTGGAGGGTGGGGGAGGACACAATCAATATAGAATGTCATATGTGGTACTTGTTTTTCCCACTTTTATTTGGAAACATATAAAATATTTGACCAACTGAACATGAGAAAATTGAAATCCTTCTTACCTAACGCACCTGTAGTAGTTGTCACTGCAATGGATTTTAACCTGATATATAAGCTAAGCTTCCTTAGGTTACTAATCCTACATTTTATGGATGATTATGTGTAGTTTATATTTTAGTGACCTGATTGTTAGTTTATAACTAGTGTATAGACGTTAAACTCCATTTTTATCAACAAATTTTATGATAGGTTGTCCGCGAGCATGACCCATTAGGAAGAGATGTGAATTGTTTCGTAGGCGTTTGTATAGTGATGGCAAACCAAAGTCGACATTAAAGGGCATTGTGGGGGCAGAGCTGGTTAATGGGTTTGTTATTCAGGAAGGTGATTACAAATTGGTGAAAACCCGCTTCAGTCATTCTTTAACACAAACCTTCATTCGTATCTTCAGGGCATTGGCGTTACCAACTTGATCATTATAGGTAACTGGATACTTATAAGCAAGTTTTTCTCCAGCTATAAACTTTGAGAGTGGATTAACTGATGTGTTTGTATATCCAAATGCCTGATGTTTCTGTTTTAGGTATTCAAACTCCAAATTGTATACGGTAGGCTGTCTTTGATGCTGTAGCATTGGACTATCAACGTGTGATGGTCATTATAGATGCCACAGTTGTTGCCACCCCAGATATACATATTGGTATATATTCCCAAGCTTCTCATCAAGATTTATAGATCCCTCAAAGCAGTCGCTTTTGTGTTTATTTACGTATTGAATTTTTAGTTTTAATAACTTTTGAATATTTGTCCTCCTTTATTCTATGTACTGCCCGAGTTGATTAGTATTAACTGTCCAATAACTTCATATAATATCTTATTATAAGTGGTTACTAATTACAATTAATGATCACTTAACCGAATCATAAGTTTGGAGTACAAAGGTCGACGTTTCTTCCTATCCTCGATACATGCTTTAGTGTTAATCTTGTCTCGTCTTGTGAAGTATTTATACTTAGATTCATCAATGAATTTGCCACATAATTTAAAGTTCAGGCACCCGGGCGTCCTTATTTTTCTTTCTTGGAAAGCTTGTTCTAAGGAAATTACCGTGTAAAATGATTTGGATCCATACTTCTCTAAGCCATAATCTTAATTTTAGATCACACTTACCAAGCCATAACCTTAATTAAGTATTAGGAAATACAGTAAAAATCTGAAAGTACACCAAACATTTACTTTCAACCTTATTCATGTTTCGCACTACAAAATTCAGTAAACACGAGCTATTTTTCACTAATCGTCATTCCAGTCTGCCCTTGGTAACCTACGATTGCACAAGACATAGAGAAGTCAAATATAGTACTGGTCCTTCAAACTATCTAGATCTTGGAACAAATTACAACGTGTACTAAATAAGAGACTGCCGATGGTTATCATTTACCTTAAAAGATATATATATATGTATGTAATAATAACAGTTTTAGTATGTCATTGGTGATTGCATGTATTGTTCTATCTGTAAATCAAATCTAACTCTAATTACTAATAAGAGGAATTTGCGACCAAAGTGTGTAGAAAGTGACACAAATAAACCACTTTTTTAATATTGAACCAAAATAGGCTTTGCGGAGTTTTTGATTCCGATTTTTGTAATTTAAATTACAACGGAGCCGTAACTGTGATGACTAGTTTAAAAAAATTAGAAACTGGA